>NC_056737.1:741112873-741362873 GCF_019279795.1 Protopterus annectens | reverse complement strand
ATGTGGGAGGGAGGCCTGTGCCCCTCCAAACCCCTCCTAACTATTTATTCAACTTATGAAGCCAGAATAACTTCAAGTTAAGGGAATAAATTAATCTTTTGTAAAGCCAAGTTAAAGGAAATGCTGATTTTTTATGTATAATCACCTGTTACTTTGCCTCCAAGTTAACAAACCCTCAGTTATTATACATCAATATCAAGGACACAGCTGGGGAAACATCACTGTGAAAATTCACTGTAAAATCAACAAAACAACCACAACAGTTATTCTTATGTCTTACAGAAATATTGCTGCTAACATAAAAAATCTCTATACATAATGAAAAAAATGTCTGACTACCCTAAAGCTCCCCCTGCAACAGAAGATCTTTGTTCAAAGATAGAAACGTAGCGAGTCACATACACAATGATCCCGTACAAAGAAGAAATGTAAATCATCCTTCACACTCATCCTACTGTAGCAAGTCACACACACAATGATCCCGTACAAAGAAAAAATGTAAATCATCCTTCACACTCATCATACTTTCAAAATTCTGTCACAAAAGCTGACAACTTGTAGCCCACTTTTACCAAGTCAACAAAATAATATCAAAAGCATACAACTATTATTTCAGAGAGCAATTGTGCTGAAAGTTAAAACAAATACCTCACTGCAATGCATATTCTTTCAGCTATTTAAGAACTATTCCACTATCACGTGGACTTCACTGAAGTGCATCCCAGTCCTACAGGCACCACTTGAACCAAACTGTTGTTTTTTTCTCAACTGTAATTTATTCATTGGCTTTTTTTTTAACATTTGTTAATTTGATAGATGAAGAAAACATGATGTTGTTTTGCTTTTGTTTTTTTTTTTTTTGGCATTTGTTAAGTTGATACATAAAAACGTATGCAGAATAAACTGATGTGCCTACATATAAAATAAGGTGCGTTTTCTACGTTGCCCCCACAAAAAAAAATTTTTAATTTAGAACTAGAAAAAAATGCGGTTGACCAAATATTCCTCAGCTTGCATTATCTTCCAGCAGCTCTCATCTAGCATGTTTCCTCATATAGTCCGAGGTGAGATTCTCTCAATCTAAGCTTGTAAATTGTGTAACTCTGTGAGCAGGTCCATTAATAGGACAAAGCTCTCAGGTCACACCTGAAAACAGCTTACCAGGTTGACAAGGGAATATAAATAAATGAAAGTCTCTCAGGTAGCCACCCGGTGGTGTGAAAATTCATTTTAGATGATTGTTACTGCTAATGTGAGATCACGACCCCATGCGCAAAAATGTGGAAAAAAGGTGTTGTGGTTGAATGAATGGATTTGTTTCAATGAGTTGAGGTTTTGACATTGCCACTCAATTCTAAATAAGACATTTTTGCTATTTGGTAATGCATGCTACACACATTATTTGGAACATTAACCTAACCACAACTGGGCCCATGCAAACTATGGGATTCAGAGCTGACAGTTTTTCCCTGTTTTTTATCCTGGAGTTTTCTTTCATCAGCTGCATCCAACAGCTTCTCATTCATCTTCCACTTTGATATCCTTAGCAACTGTTTGGCTTTCCACCATGCACAGGGCTACTCATGTAGGGACTTCTGTGTATAATCAACCAGGGAGAGGGCACAAGGGAAATCAGGACATCCTAATATGGCACCATCCTGACACCTATGGAAGGCCATTATCCACTGCAGTATCCAGTGTGCATTGTGCTGCCAGGATAGAACCTTGGGTCACCACAGGGAACTACTAGCCCTTCGCTGAAAACCCTGTACCTTCTCATGGGCTAAGCAATCTGGAACAATGCCACTATGTCACTGTCTCCCTGGCTGTCTTACAAGGGATTGGGGTTTCTAATCAAACTTGAGATGCCTCAGTCACAGGCATGGCTCCATTCCTGTCCATCACACAACAGGTAGAGATCGCATTCATGAGAGTGATGTTACCTGTGTATCATACACTAGGTAAAGAAGGCACTCATGAGATTGATGTTACTATCTTTTTTGAAGATGCTGTAGGACTGAAAGGAAAACATATGCAATTGATTTTAATCAAATGGAAGGCTGGTTCTGGGAAATGAACATCACAGGATTGCTGAATTTGGCCATTTCAGCTTTTGACAAAGTACCTGACTCATCTTCATATAGGATGCTTATGAAGAAATTGAGCAGAGTGATACTGGGTATCATGGTATTTAGGAGTTGTTTTGACTACAAAAAGACAGAACATTGTGGATGTATGAGAATGAATCTAGAATTGGAAAATGTAGAGAGAATAAAAAGCAGGGTCTTTCTTCATCTGACAGCTGGGAGGCCATGCAGTGGCTGGTATTAAAGTTGGTTGAACATGTGTAGGCTGGCACTGGAGTTGAGTGGGTAGGCAGTGCCAGGTATTAGACTCGAGTGAGTAGGCAGTGGCAGGCACTGGAGTTGAGTGGGTAGACAGTGCCAGGCATTGGAGTGGAGTGTGTAGGCAGTGGCAGGCAGTGGAGTTGATTAGGTAGGCAGTGGGAGGCATTGGAGTTGATTGGGTAGGCAGTGTCAGGCACTGGAGTTGATTGGATAGGCAGTGGCAGGCATTGGAGTTGCGTGGGTAGGCAATGGCAGGCACTGGAGATGAGTGGCTAGGCAGAGGCAGGCATTGGAGTTGAGTGGGTAGGCAGTAGCAGCTATTGGAGCTGAGTTGGTAAGCAGCGGGTGATATTGGTGCTGGGTGGGCACAAGTAGAATTACACAATTACTAAAAGGTAAGGTAATGTGGCAGCTTACTGTAGAGGGTTAAGGCATAAGCTACTACTAAGGTTCCTGTAGTCCTAGGTCTGCCTTCCAAGTCTGCATTTGTTTGCTGTGTGACTCTTAGAAGGTAACTTAACCATGCAATGCTCTGAAACCAACTCTGAAAAGAGGCTCCCTTTGCAGAGTGGGTTTAGCTAACTACCAAAAATTAAATAACAAAAGATATGCTTTCTTCAAGTTTATACTATGTTCTACAATATATCTCTGGGCAGGGTAAATTCAGTACAAAGAAATCTAACTGAATATGCAAAAGACACATAATCTGTTGGCATCCAAATTGTTGAGAAGGAGTGAAACATCATCAGGCCACAAGCAAGAAGTTTCAGTGGAATGATCATAGCTGACAAAGAAAATTTTGTCAGACAATGTTCTGTGGCTGCAGGAAGGGTCAGTTACACAACAGAAAGTCACATAGCAAACTATGACCACTTAAAGATCAGTGGTTCTGGTAATACTATACAGATCATTCAAGGAGTTTCAGCTGGAACAGTGACTTTGCTTCACACCTGTATGAAGATCATACTGACAGCTTGGAAAAAAGATAGCACCAAACAGAACATGATCTGCACTGAAAATCATAGGATGAAGATACAACACAGAAGTTACTTATTCCTATAAGAATATTAAAGTCCACTGTGAGTACCTTTTCCTGCACTGTGGATTAATGCAGTTTGTCACCCTTCAAGCCAAAGTATTAAAATCTTTCTTAAAAAACATACATGCATTAAGTATATGGTATGTCTTGTGCCATTTGGATTTCCACAATATTTCTGAAGAAAATGCATTTTATTTTCTAAGTCTAATATTGAAAGGATTTGCAAAAGGCAGAGGATATAGAAAATGTATTTTATTTTCTAAGTCTATTATTGAAAGATTAACAAAAGGCAGAGCATGAGAAGGTTAGAACCTTTCAGAACAATTCATCTTTAAGAACCACTGATCATGATGCAATCCAGGACAAGGGAATACAGGGCACACATAAGGGTAGTGTTGTGACATGTTTCTTCATGGGCAGGGTATAGTTATATACAACTGTACGATGATGTGGAATGCATTTTAGGAAGGAAATTCCAAACCATGCAGGATAAAAACGGCAACCTTAAGAAAGATGAAAAAGAGTGCAATTACAGACAGCTGAAGTCCCATGCTTTCTTAGTATGCCTAGATAAAAAGAAGGTAAGATTAACCAAACAGGAAGGCAAGAACAATCATGTGCATCTAATTTATCCATGAGCATCTATGAATCCATAGACTGGTGTTTCCTCCTTGACACACTTGAGTTTATAGGTTCATAGATAAGTATTAGGCTAACTGCCTCTATGGGATATTTTAAGCCTAGCCAATTATCTTATGTGAGAATCAAGCCCTACATTTTGTGTCTGTTAGTAAACACCTTAACTATTATGTAAACCTCCCTCCTTTAAAATGAAGGTGGAAAGATTCAAACTCAACTTATCAACTACTTTGATGTTCTTCTCTTATTTTTCTTCATTTCTAACACTCTGTATGTATTTGTCACACTCTACCCCACTGCATTATTCAGTAATCGCCCTGCTTAGCTTAGGATGTGCTTCGCGATATGAGTACTTATGCTTCATGATATGGGTACTCTTCAGGCAAAATGCAGAGAGACATTGAGTGGCTTACATATAAAAGTGTCATTAGTCCCAAACCCTACATTGAGTTAAGTCTATCACTGAGCATTGACTGCTATTCTACTTGTATAACTGGGTTACAAGTTTACATTGCCAGACAGCATGATGGTATTTGTGTCTGCATTTGTTAAAATTCCGTTTTTACAGATCATCAGGTAAAGGTGAGGGCTTGGATGATGCTATTCCAAGCTCCTAAAGGCTCTGCATTTTTTGTTTTGGTTTGCTTCCCAGCTGGAAAGTTAGGCTATGCAGTAACACCAGCATTGGTTAACCATGGTGGCTATTGGCTACATAAGCTTACTCACCTGCTCTTCATCCATAGAAATGCACATATTATAAAAGGACACAGAAGGAGCGCATTTAACTTCCATTAGTGGCTATTTCAATGCCATTTCTCTCTCTCTTTCCACCACATGAGAGAGAAAGGTGCCATTGAGTACTGAATCCCAGCATCCTTTGCTAGGCCATTTTGTGACACAAGTCAATTAATGAAACTGGGTATCTAACTTCACAGACAGAAATTCAAAAATTGCATCAAAGAGTCAAGTAAACATTGTTTTTAATTCAGCAAGGCACTTACAAGTTTTTTTGTTTTTTTTTTACTGTTCAGTACACATAACTATATTTTTTTCCTGTTTCAATAAGATGCCACTCTTTAGTGTACAAGGTGACCGCAGCACAATTATGAAGATACAATTAAACAACACAGGTGTCTTTTCTCACTTTCATTTCTCCATGACAGTCTTCAGATACAAGAAAGTGTTGAGGAGAGTGGGTAATGTCTTGTGAGATTTAGGATAGTGAGTTTGGTAGCCCACTATATGTGAAAGAGCTATTTATTTGTGTCAACATCTGAAGCAATGTTCGTCTTTACCTTTGTTGTTTGTTGTATGTCTTCCTGGCAGCACTTCTAGGCACAAACTAACAACACTGGTGTCAACTAGTGAATGGAACTGGAAATAGTAGGAATGATGCTACATTTTCTGTTTTAGACACCTGTATTACTTTTATAGACAGACAAACCGTGGCATGAAATTCAGGAGCATTCAACTGTCTCAAGTGAAAATGGCATGAGGGGTGAGTATATTGTATGAACAGGAAGATGTTTTGGGTAAACCTTTTTTGAAGAGCCCCTCTCACCATTATAGAGCTACATGTATTTAACAGTCCACTGAATGAAACAGTTCAGTATGCCTAATAATACTTCTTTCCTTTTCAATGCACACCATCCTACAGAAGTAAAAACCTAAGATACACTTGAGGCATTTAAACATGCTTAAGGCAGTCCAGTGTACCTGCTACTGTGAGAATAGTTAATACCAGATAAGTCAGTCTAGCAGTACTGTACTTTTTAACGTCTTTGTACCTGAATGCTTATGTGTCTGCCCAAATAATATTGAATATGTTTCACTGTTGTCTGTACATACACAACTCGTGTTTGTTTGCCACGGTATTTGTACTGGTCGATTACTCTTCTTTACTGCCAATGTACTACAACATAGATTGAGTTCTAGGAATTTTTTTTCTTAATTTATACACTTCATCTTCTTATTCTGTATTTTATATTGTATCTGTACTACTGCTCTTGGAGGGAGTATGTGGCTGAAAAGGGTCAATGAACCAGCCCACTTAACTTGGTGAACGAATAGTAAATAAATAAATAAGCATGTAACTAAATAACTTATGACAGCTGTTCCTATAATTGTTATTGAGATGCATGTATTTATGCTGGAAAAAATGAATCACCTAAAAATATTAAACATAATTAGTTAACCTTTTCCATAATTCTATTTCTGGATCAGTCTGGGCTCCAGGTGGACCACGGCAGACTTTACAACTTCCAGTTGCTCTGCCAGTTCTCTTGTGTGTATTACCATGGCAGACTTTGCACGCCAAAAGGAGTGGATTACTGCTTACCATGGTGACTTGAGTCCTCTACCTTTTGGCCAGGATTTTTTTTCTTTTATCTGGCAAATGACTAATCAAAGTAGTGACTACCTCCCTTCTAATGTGACCATTTTCCCTTGCTAGATTGGCAGTAAGAGAAATTACGAAAGAGGCAAGTACATTGGATAACAGCAATCCTTGGCAGATCTAGAGTCCCAATTAAAACAGCAGAGAAGTGTACACTGGTATGGTTTTTGAAAAGTTGCTAACCATTGAGTGAACTAACTTGCAGGCTGAGAAGTACACAAAAGTTTAAATCCATGTCTTGCACACATAGAGCAATATAAAGACATGGAAGGAGAAGCTACAATATATTTATTCTGCAATGAAAAAATTATTTAATTTTAATTAACTGTTTTTTTTTTCGTATGTTCAGTAGAAGTGCAAGATGAAGTCTAACCAATAACAGTTGCAGAGATTTTGGCAATATGCTACACTCTACAAGTTATGTGGGGAAAAATGTAGTTACTTTACATTTCACAGCTTAGTTCAGATTAAATCTGAAATGTGGAAATTGTTGTTTAAAACTGGAAATTATCATTTAAAACCAGGTAACATCTTCTTGTTAGACGGTTGTAAAGCACTTAAGCTTTTCTGTGCTGCTGGCTTTGCAAACTTCCTCTATGGCTTAACAACATCATTATTTGTTCTGTTACAGGGTTTGCTTAGGTCGATACCAAGGTGGGGGTCCCTGTATGTTTTTTCTATTTCTTTTGCTTGCACTATGTGCATCACCTCTATGACTGTTTCTATTCACATCTAGCTGGTCCTGATACCCCTCTAACTCCCACCCAATGGTGCAATAAAGAGGTGGAAAACGTTAGAATGAGGTATGTACCTGTTACCATCTTACTTAACTCCTCCCCCTCCACATACCCACTTCACCACTAAGTCTGATCTATAAGACCTTTTTCCTTTCTATAACTTACTTTATCCATCTGCTCTTCTTTTTGTACCCTCCCTCAAGATCACTACATCCCCCCTCTACTACTATCTTCTTTTGCACCATTCCCTCTTCTGACCTACGGCCCCTTGTGCAGTCACCCCTCTACTTTTTACTCCCACTCTACTTTCCCTCAAATCTGAAGCCCCTGCACTTACACAATTCTTCTTCTAACCACTAATCTAATTATACCTTGTTTCTTTCCATTATATTACCTACAACCTTAACTACCCCTCCTGCTTACCTGCTGGATTTATTATTGTTGTTTCTCCTGTTACAACCTATTACTACACTTTTTGTATATATAGCTATGTACTATTCCACTGAGTACATTATGTTTTTCTTATCCATTGTATTCATAAGATTGTTTTTTTCTGTAATGTTGTTAATTTGTCTCTATTCGTATGTATTTGTATGTCTGTTTGGGGCTTTTCCCCTCGGGTCTCCACTGAAAAAGGGTAAATTCTTACCCAGCTGGACCAACCCGGTTAACAAATGCGAAATAAAAAATAAAAAATAAATAAATAAATAAATAAATCATGAACCTTAGGAGAGTGAAAGGCAAGTACTATTCTCTTGCAGAAAGGCTTAAAACACTTAACATTTCAGCAGTCTGGATGTGACAATAACAAAAATGTGGTGCTTGTTGTAGTTATCCATCGTTAGACATCAGCAAGAGGTTCTTCCATTCGATTCTCAGTTGGAGCGCCTTCTGTGTGGAGTCTGCATGTCCTCCCCATGGTCGAGTGGCATTCGAAAGACATGCGTGAATGGGCATGCCTTAGTTGAAGGTTGGTCGTCGGGCTGGCACCTTGGCACCATAAAAATCGACTGCCAATCATTAGCAGACTGGAGTTCCGCTGTGGCGACCCCTAACCGGGAAAAGCCAAAAGAAAAAACAAACAAAAAAAAGACATGAAAGTTAATGACTCAATATCTGTTATGAAGCTGAACATTTAATGCATTAATTTTATTATATAGTACCTACTTTTACAGCTGTCTTAAAGTCATGTGTCTTCATATTTGCCCTCATTTGGCTCTTTTTTGAGATTTTGTTTTATTCATTTTCTTAGTATGTAAAAAAAAAAATACTGGTCCACCAGGTAGCCAAAATATACAAGGAAAACTTAAACAAGTTAATAGGAACAAGTTGTTCAAGTATAATGATTGAAATAACACACCCCAAAACTGTTAGAATTATGATGCAATTTGCATGCCTGTCTTTACTACCATATACTTTGACAATTGATTGCATTCTTATAACTATTTCACTTATGCTGACAATGTAATGTAATGTGAAATTTGTTTGACTTTGGTCTGAGTCATGACTGAAAATAATCTGCAGACCAGAACAGCTGCCCAGTTGGCAAATAAATAAACAAAATTATTATGTTGGGTGTTTTTAGATGCCAGGAACCTAAGCAGGAACACCAAGTGAATGTTACCTTACACTTATGAAGGCATTAATTCATGAATTGTCTGAAGATGTGAAAATTAATTGCTATGACTTTTCTTCTGGGTAGTAATTTGAAAATAAGACTGACGTTTATCTCCTTTATGGATAGTCATTTACTCACTAAGTACTGACTTTTGTATGAAATCTACGGTTATGATGCAGAAAAACATTTAATGATTATTCCTTTATACCACGTACTTACCTCTCAACTGTCCAGATTCTCGCAGAATGTCCAGATTTTTGCCTCATATTTTTAGTCTCTCTCTCCTAAAATTTATGGTTTTCTGGCAAATCACTGGCTAATCATTGAGGACTGAAGTAAAGGACATAATGCCAGACATTTGAGTTTTAGACTTCATATCCTTCAGAAAAGTCATTCTAATGGAAAACCTGTTATTCTATCAACTTTCTAAGCCTGTTTTTTTTTAAGTCTCATTTTTATGTTTGTCCAGATATCTTGCTCAAAGATGTTGAGAGGTATGACCACATGCAAAGTCTCAGTTCTAGTACTAGCCTAAAAGAAATGTTACTTTGAGAAGAAAATGCTGAGAAATCTTACAATCTAGGAACAATGGCTTAAGGTCTTGATTCATAATGGGAAGGAATTATAAGTTACACAGAAAGGGTTTGGCCAAAGCAGCTTATTAGACTTGAAAAGTATAGAAACAGGTAATTTGAGAGAAGATGAGCATCTTTTGGCCCAAGTAGGTAACCAGTGGTTTAAAGTTAGTTCAGTAGCCCTAGGATACAAGCTTCTAGATAGCCCTCTTGTGAGATTTAGAGTACGTGAAGATATAATGTAGTAATGTCTTTTGACTTTTCCTGATTAGGGGTCACCACAGCAGAACTCCAGTCTGCTAATGATTGGCAGTGGATTTTTATGGTGCCAAGTTGCCAGCCCGATGCCCAACCTTCAAAGAAGGCACACCCATTCATGCACGCACCTACCTGCAAGTCTTTAATGTCACTCGACTGCGGGGAGGATATGCAAACTCCACACAGAAGGCACTCCAGCCGAGAATCGAACGGGAGAACCTCTTGCTGTGAGGTGACAATGCTAACCGCTGCACCACCGCAGCATTAATGTAGTATTGTAACATATTCCTACCGAGTGAACATGCTGCAGATATTATAATACCTGCATTTTATTTTTTCTGCATCCTGATAAGAATTTCCTGCAGATATTATAATACCTGCAGTTTATTTTTCTGCATCCTGATAAGAATTTCCTTATGTCTATGTATAACAATGCACTAGAGCATTTCTCAGATAATTATCTCTTGAAGAGATAGACATTAGTTTTTTGGCACTGTGCCGTCCAGGATTGTGAAATATATCGAAACAGTGAAGCTTCTTATGCTGGTAAAATCATCAGGATCCTGTGGTATAGTAACACTGGTTCACACACTTACAGAGCAAGCTAAAAAGGATTAACACGCCCTATATACAGACCTCCTGTTCTTTAATGTAAGTACAATGAGGGTTGGGGGTTGGGGGCTAGCATAATGGTTAAGATGTTTACCTCACACATACAAGATATAGGGTTTTATTCTCACCTGTAAGGGAAATTAGCTATGCTTAAAATGGCCCACAAAGGAAGCTAGCCTTGTACTTACCTATGAGAGAGCTAAGCATTAAGCAACTTGCCGTCAAAGCAGGCTAAGTTTTTCACTTGAATCAGGCTCCTCTCTTTAGAAACATGTTTTTCAAAGCAAAAATAGTAGTCTTTAAGTCAACAGCAACAGTTTTACATCAGTAATAACAGCATGTGAGGTAAACATCTTAACCTAAAAGTGTATTAGTTCTGGTTTAAGCACTTGGGCTTCAGGCCAGTTATTTTACGTTAAGAAGGATTGCGGTCTGCACTCTTGTGGGAGGAGAGGCTGGACTCTGCCCTTCTGAGCAGGGAATTTCTGGTTAGAGGCTTATAGTGCCTGCATATTCTAACTGTTTCTTACTGAAATTGGTACACCTTGTTTGCTGTAGCATAGACTAGATCCAGGCCTGCTGAATCTAGCTTTATTTG
This sequence comes from Protopterus annectens, assembly GCF_019279795.1. Lineage (NCBI taxonomy): Eukaryota > Metazoa > Chordata > Ceratodontiformes > Protopteridae > Protopterus > Protopterus annectens. The sequence goes on along the minus strand of NC_056737.1, from coordinate 741,352,054 downwards.
TATGCTTGTTGTTTGTTTATTTCCCTGAAACGCTAATTCCACCTAAAACGCGGCCTTTTAGCACTTCTGTGGATCTCTAGTGATATCTGCATTGCTTACTGTACTTATTTCCTTGTTTCACTTGAAAGAAAGTTACTGTTTGTCATTTTTGCATTTAAGTTACCTGTAACACGTTGCATTTAAGTTGCCTGGCACTTGCTCACTAAAGCAATTATATAAGTCAGCTCTAAAAAATTAAAAGCACTACACTCTCACAAACTCCCCTTGAGTACCTTGTTCCCCATTGGCCCTTTTTTTCAATTATAAAGGAATTCCCAATACTATTCTAGCATGTCCAAAGGTCAGTTGTCAATCTCCTCTCCAGTCCAGCTGGTGAATCTGGGAATCTTGAGGCAATGTTACAACTGCCTCATGTACACAGACAACCCTCTCCTCCTCCCAACAAATTCCAACACATGTGAGAGATGCAACCATATAGCCAAACTGTAGGCTAAGCTCTCTCTCAACTCAGTACTGGCGTAACCAGTCAGGAGGAGAAGGAAACCACACTCACTACAATTCCAGTCTCACATAGACCTACCACGACAACAAACCAAACACATAAACACACAAAAACATACTCGGAGGCTCTAAATAAAAATCTGCCTAAGCAGCAGAGACCTCCAAAGCAGACACCCAAGCAACCGCTACCCCAAAACAAAACACATGCAACACATAGCTCACAAAGCCAGTGTGCCGAACAGCCACAGCCCTTAAGGCTAAACAACACACCTGATACACTTGTAATAGGTGACTCTATCATCAGGCACACTGACGTCCCGCTCACCAGGCTGAACAAGGAGAAGGTCACGGTGAGCTGCCTGTCGGGCGCTAGGATCCGCCACATAATACAAGCACTCAGGTCACTCCAAGGCAAGTACAAATATGACTCAGTCATTGTCCATGCTGGTGTGAATGACCTGAGACGTATCTCCCTGGACTACATGAAAAGAGACATAGAGGAGCTCTCTGAGCATGTAGCCCAGGCCAGTATGACCCTGACCTTGAGTAGCATCTTACCCTCACCAAGAATGATGCCACAATATGAAGACAAGATGAATTGGCTTAAGTGTTGGTGTCATTCAAAGGGGATCCAATGCCTGTCAGCCTGGGATGACATGCTCGACAAGCCACGATGCTTCGCTAGGGATGGCTTGCACCTGTCACCCCTGGGCTTTTGGATATTGGCAAAGGCTCTTGCTACCCCCATAGTGCCTTTTTTAGGCAAGGCTCAAAAGACAAACCCACCTCCATAGGTATCACAAGGGATAAGAAACTAAGAGTAATGCTACTCAATGCCAGAAGTCTAAACCTCAAGATGCACGCACTCGAAACTCTCCTTAGCATGGAGAACATCGATATCTGTGCAGTAACAGAAACCTGGTTCAAGGCTCCCGAGAGCACCCCAGCACTACCAGGTTATACCTCATACCATGCTTTTCGGTCCCAAAACTTGGACCGAACCACAAAAGGAGGGGAGTATCAATATTCGTCAAAGATACCCACACCTCCAGGTTGGTGGCACAGCACGAAGCATCAGAGACTATCCATGTGCAACTAACTGTGGGTAAAACTGCCTTCCAGTTTATAGCCTGCTACAGACCACCCTCCCAAACACAGGAACCCCACTTGGCCTTCCTGAGAATACTGGAAAATATGAAGGTCTCTCCAAACACCATTATATTGGGCGACTTCAACTACCCAAACATAGACTGGGAGCATTACTCTAGCTCCAACACCCTAGCCCAAAGGTTCCTAGAATTTATAAACTCAAATGCTATGGAACAACTTGTTACCACTCCCACAAGAGGGGAAAACATACTGGACCTGATCATCACCAACATGGGGACACTATGCTCCAGACCAGAAGTGTATCCCTCACTGGTAAGATCAGACCATAAACTAATCTCACTGGATATTCACATCCCGACCCCACCCCCTGCCCAGAAAACTACAGTGAAAAACTTCTCTAAAGCAAATTTCACACGCCTCAAAACCAAGGCGAAATCCTTCAAAGCCCCGGGCCTGTGGAAACTACGGCCCAGACCGCAGAATCCTTTATAAACGCATTCTATGAACACCTTCAGGAATGCATGGATCATGCAATCCCAAATAAAACCAAGACCCAATCCTCCAAAGGCAGACGCCTTGTCTGGTGGACCCCAGCCATAAACAAACTATACAATAGAAGGAGGAAGCTACTACATGATAGAGCAAAATCCCAAAAAGGGAAGGCATCTCTGATCAGTATTAGCAAAAAACTACGGGCACTCATAAAATCGTCTAAGGCCAGCTTCGAGAGAAAAATTGCACAGGACACTAAGGATAATCACAAGGCTTTCTTTAGTTATGTTAGGAACCTGGGTGGGAATTCCCAGATATGCTCAGAATTAGTCCAAAATGACAAAAAATACACCGAGCCCACAGACATTGTCAACATCCTAGCTGACAGGTTCAGTGCAAACTTCTCCCCCCTCTCCCCACCAAAAAGTCAAATATCTATCCCAACAGAGTGCTGCCCCCCTGACATCTCAGATGCTCAGGTAAGAGCTGCCCTCTCCAAAGCAAAAAACACAGCATCAATGGGACCAGATGGTGTCCTGGGCTGCATCCTACATGAACTCCAAGAAGAGCTAAACCCAAACATAAAACTACTGTTCAATCTTAGCCTTACTACAGGATATGTACCCAAAGAGTGGTGTACAGCAACAGTGGTCCCTCTCCACAAAGGTGGTGCCTCAACGGATCCTGGAAACTATCGCCTCATAAGCCTGACTAGCTTGGTCTGCAAAGGTATGGAAAGGATCATCATGGACCTCATAAATAAAGATATTAGGGACCTACAGACACTGGATCCTACCCAGTTTGGCTTTGTTAAGGGCAGATCCTGCCTCTTAAACCTGGTCGATTTCTTTGAAACAGTCACCAAGGCCATTGACGAGGGGAAGGTGGTCCACACAGCCTACCTGGACCTCACAAAAGCCTTCAATACAATACCCCACTCGGGCATTATAGATAAGCTCACCAGCTTAAATATAAACCCCTATGTCACTAGATGGGTTGCAAACTGGCTCAAAGACAGAACCAGCATACAAGGCACGCACGTAAGACTGTTGGTGCTCGGTCCAAACCACATCAATGAAACAAAATGAAGGGACCAGCACTCGAAGACAGCAGTTTAAAATATATTTAATTAGATTGTAAAAACAACCTAATATGAAATGCATACGGTTTGACATGCCTTTTCAATGTCTTATCCAAATAATTTAATATTAAATTATTTGGATAAGACACATTGAGAAAGGCATTGTTGGCCGAAACCGGTATGTGCATTTCATATTAGGTTGTTTTTACAATCTAATTAAATATATTTTAAACTGTTGTCTTCGAGTGCTGGTCCCTTCATTTTGTTTCAAAGACAGAACCCACATGGTTAGAATTGCTGGAGCCATGTCAGACTCCAAACCAGTTACAAGTGGCGTCCCACAAGGCTCAGTCCTGGGACCTCTCTTGTTCGGTATATATTTCTCGGTGGTACAGGCCAACATGGAAGGACTGTGGCTGACCAAGTTCGCAGATGACTGCAAACTGGGCGCCATAATCAACTCTCCAGCCGACACAAGCATCCTCCAAAAGGGCCTCATAGAAACAGACAACTGGTGCCAGAGCCATGACCTCAAGCTAAACGCCAAAAAGTGCATAGTCATCCCCTTTGGCAAAAACAAAGTGCCCACAAATTACCACATAGGTGGTAATCCATTAAGTACAGAAGAAGTCATTAGGGACCTGGGGACCCAAGTTGATAGCAATCTCTCATTTGACAACCACGTGGCCAAAGTGCTTAGAAAAACATTTTATATAGCCCACCTAATCATGAAGGGATTCACATCTAGATCAGGGGAGGTCATCGTACCTCTTTACTCATCCCTCATCAGGCCCATAATTGAGTACAATGTCCCTTTTGGGATGTACCTTACCAGACACCTGCAGCAACTGGAAAGACCCCAAAAGTACCTCACCAAGAGGATCAAAGGGCTCAAACAGATGCCATATGCTGCCCGGTTAAAGAAACTCCAGCTCTACTCAGTGGCATACCGCCTGCTCAGATGCGATCTGTGCCTGACGTATAAAGCCATGTCCAACCCGGAATTAATGGACATGCTGCACCTCAGAAAATCCAAATCCCATCAAGCTATGCGCTCGAGAGACTTGAACCTCAGCACTGAAATAAATAGGACATGCTGGAGGGACAGATTCATAACCCAGAGGCTCCCTTCACTCTGGAATAAAATCCCAGTCCAGGTTAGGCAGAGTCCCACATTGACTCTCTTCAAGAGGAATCTTGATGAGTGGATGGGAGATCGTAGGTTTACCCCGGCTATCACTTCTGTGTCACTGTTAGACAGAGGCACAGTATACTAACCTTAAAAAAAGGCATAGCAAAATTAATTTAAAATGGGTGGCGAAAGCCAAACACACTCTGGCTAGGCTTATAAATAGGGCAGATAGCCTAGTATGAACCTATGAACCTATGAACCTATGAAATCCGTAGCAACAGTTCTGATGACATCTCACAAATCAACACTAGCTGATTTATTTCATCAGTAAACACTGACTGTATCTTCCTGCATCACTGCATCACTTAATAGATAATATTTAGTTATGTGCCCAGACTCAACACACAAATTATTTTTGCTTGTCTGAGTTGGCTTTAGTCACTTCCCTAGTTATGGGTTGTCTGGTATTGTCTGTGCGATTATGAAAGAAATAATGACCTTTGCCTTCTCCCTTATGCCTTAGACAGTCCCTCCAATTATTGTATTCCTTTCAGAGATATGGTGGCTGGAATTGTATCCTGTAGTCTGCAATAAATAGGCTGCTACCACATGTCAGTTCACTAGACCCAAAAGCTTTTCTGACAAATCAGAACTACTCTGGTGGGGATCTACTTAAGTTAGAATGTAAATATCCATAAGTATAGAACCCAAAGCACAGTCCCCCAGAGTGGTAGCTCCCAGAATGCTTTGACACTGTTTTTGATGTACTGTAAGATTCCATTTGTATGAGTCATGTTTTACCCTTATTAGGTGTTTTCCCTGATGTTGCACAACTGTTGGGTTAGTGTACATATATATATATATATATATATATATATATATATATATATATATATATAGTTTACTATTGTTTCTTCGAACGGAAAAACATTTTCTGTTCGGAAAACGAATCGTAATACCAAAATGAAAAACAACGAACGGTGACAATGCCGAACCAAATGCTCGATGCATTTGACTCGACATTGTTGTCGAAACCACCACGTGCTAGCCATATAGGAGCTGATGTAAATCAGACTCCTATAGGACAAATCACGTTTTTGCTACACCCCCCACTTATATATTCTAATGCCAAGATTGCACTACAGTGGGGATGTGGATGAATTTCCACTCCCCACTGTACCGCGATCTCCATGCAGATAGTCGACTTACACTTATGCGAATGCAGTAGTACATTTGCATAAGTGTAGTCGACTATCTGGTTCACAAATGTTTGTGCACTCGACATTATGATTTTCGGCACATTGCAGCCGACAGAATGTCATTCGCACAAATGTATGTAAACCTATATCTATATATTTATATATATATATATATATATATATATATATATATATAGTTTCACTTCAGAATCCTGAAATATCACAATCCTGGACTTTATAATCCAGAACCAAAAATCCTGAAAATTCTAAATTCTGAAAACTCAAAATCCTGAATTACAAAATACTGAAATTATACAGGACACAAAGAATGACAATATTACAGTACAAGGCCACAGAGAAAGACATACAAGACAAAGGATAGCACTTTTCACCAAGTATGGGCAGGGGGGCAAGCCCTCCTGCACCCCCCGATGTGGGGGCCTGTTCCCCCCACACCCCCTGCTAATTAAATATATAAACTGCAAGATTGCACTCCATAGAAAAAATGTCAAACATAGCATCACATGTTTCATGACTGCCTGTTGTAACCTTAGTAATGTTCCTTTTTAACTTGCTATACTACAACATAGCTCATGATAGCGTAGTGAAGTGCAATCTTGGAGTTGATATATTTAAGTAGCAGGGGGTGGGGGGCACAGCCTCCCACATGGGTGGGTGCAGTGGGGCTTGCCCCCCTGCTTATATTTGTAGGAATGTAATCTGGTTTGTGTTCTCTATAGTCAGTATATGTATCCTGTATGTTTTCAGTCTTTTGGGATTCAGGATTTTGAGTTTTCAGGATTTTGAATTTTCAGGATTTTAGGCTTCCAGATTATGAAGTTTTCTGAAATTCAGGATTGTGATATTTCAGGATTCTGAAGTGAAACCATCTCTCTCTCTCTCTCTCTATATATATATATATATATATATATATATATATATATATAAATAAGTAAGGAGGTGTGGGTGATAAAGTCCCCAAAAAAGGAGGTGTAGGAGTAGTATTCCATGGGGGTACATTCAGGGAGACTGCCTTGGGTGATATGATAGCTGGCAGTCTAATTTCTGACTTTTGCAGTGGATCCTTATTCTGGCATACCCAACATCAAATAGAGGAGGGCAAGATTCTAAGAAATTGATGTATTATAATGTGTTCTACAATCCGATTGCTAGATTCTCCTCCAGTGTTGACTATGTCTAAACTAGGTGGGTCAGTGCAAACATTTGAGAGCCTGCTGGTTTGTCAGAGGTATAGGTCCAGGCATGGAACCTCTGTGACCAGACTGTGGGAATGACACTTGATTATGACAGCATTTCTGCTTTTAGTTTCTGATATCATTATCGTGCACAGATTCTAGATTGCAATACACCTTCTGGGTTTATCCACTCAGGAAGGGTGCTATCATCAGTCTGGCTGACCCAGAACTTGATCACGCTTCCCTTTCTAAGTCCATTCAAAGATTAATAAATAGTCTTCACTGCTTGAATCTTACTATCCATATCCATAATCAAGAGCTTCCAATTTCCCAGTTTTTGTATTATCTTTTGTTTAGTGTCTCCCCACAAATCCTTAGTTGCCATAACAGAATCTTTCTTTGTTCAATACCGAAAAATAAACAATTAATAGAAAATGGAAATCAAAATCTAAACTAGCTGTAGATGTATTGAATATTGTTCAGAAAATAACTGGGATGGCACATTTAGAAAAGGGAAGGTACAAATTACATATAAATACATGGAATTTGTGGGAGTAATACATGCAGGATAATGTTCAGGAGGAGGAGTGAGGTCTAAAAGAAGGCAGGAATTGAGCAATTTATGTAATTTTGAAGTTAATGACAGTTGTTAAAAAGAAAATGTATGTATACTGGATGGAAGTAATGAAAATGTCACTATAGTTTGTTTTCTTTTCTAACTTGATTTAATAAAGTTGTTTAACAATAAATAAATAGTGTTCAGTGCTGTCACCGGGTCCCATCTTATGAAAGTAGTAGCAGGCTCTAATCACCTGAGTCCTATCTTGGGGTCTTTCACAGATGATTTCATGCCCTTCAGTCAGGGTACAAACTACTTCCAGTAAGGTTTAAATTCTGTTCTTATGTGGCAGTTCTTTGTAAAGTCTTTGCATTTTTCTTCTGAACCAACATAAGACCATAGGCTTGCAAACCTCAGTTAGTTTCATATTGCACAAAAGTACTCTATTACAAAACTCTAGTTCTCAGATGCAGTGTATCCATATCTTTCTTTTTTTGAGTCACCCCATTGCACACTTTCTTACTGATTGTTTAATGCATTTGCTTCAATTACTCTTTGGTTATTATATTCAGCATTGCTCCTGGACCTGGGACCTCCCCAGCCAAAGACAGCTTGTAAAAGAGATGAGGGAACATGGAGTAGAGCTTATTGCAGTGTTATAAATACTGCTTTGCTGGACATTTTTCGTGATGCCCTAACGGAGTGGAGCTTCTGACATCATATGAATTGCACATAATAACAGTTCCAACACTTTCCCTCTGATGTAATATTTGATTGACAATCTACTTTGCATTTTATGGCACATTACCATCACTACCATCACTGGAGCACTGACAGATCACAGACAGACATCTCCCCTTGAATGGAGAAGCTGAAAAAGTGCTTGTTAACTCTGGCTCTTCCAGCAACTGAGCAGCTCATAGATCTTCCATTATTTTGGTTTAATTCAGGGCTCCATTCCTCTTTGATACAGATGTGGGAACTTCTGCTATTTTCTACATGGTGCAAAGTAACACTTTTATCACAGTTCACTAAGCCAAGGACTATGGACTAGTAGTTTTATTCCATTTCACTAGGTCAAGAATTAATAGTTTTATTTAATTTCACTAAGCTGAGAAGTAGTAGTTTTATTTCATTTCATTAGGTTAAGGACTAGTGGTTTTATTCCATTTCACTAGGTCAAGGAGTAGTAGTTTTATTTCATTTCACTAGGTTGAGGAATAGTAGTTTTATTCCAACTGACTAAGCTAAGGAGTAGTAGTTTTATTTCATTTCACTAGTTTGAGGAGTAGTAGTTTTATTCTATTTCACTAGGTCAAAGAGTACTAGTTTAAATTCCATTTCACTAGGTCAAGAATTAGTAGTTTCATTTTATTTCACTAGGCTGAGGAGTAGTAGTTTTATTCCATTTCGCTAGGTCAAGGAGTGGTAGTTTTATTCCATTTTACTAGGCCATGGGATAGTAGTTTTACTCCGAGTGATTAGGCTAAGGAGTTGTAGTTTTATTTCATTTCACTAGGCTGAGGAGTAATAGTTTTATTCCATTTCACTAGGCCAAGGAGTAGTAGTTTTACTCCAACTGACTAGGCTAAGGAGTAGTAGATTTATTTTATTTTACTAGGTCAAGGAGTAGTAGTTTTATTCCATTTCACTAGGTCAAGAATTAGTACTTTTATTTCATTTCACTAAGCTGCGAGGTAGTAGTTTTATTCCATTTAATTAGGTTGAGAACCAGTGGTTTTATTCCATTTCACTAGGCCAAGGAGTAGTAGTTTTACTCCAAATGATTAGGCTAAGGAAGAGTAGATTTATTCCAATTTACTAGGCCATGGAGTAGTAGTTTTATTCCAACTGACTAGGCTAAGGACTAGTAGTTTTATTTCATTTCACTAGGTTGAGGAGTTGTGGTTTTATTCCATTTCACTAGATCAAGAATTAGTAGCTTTATTTCATTTCACTAGGCTGAGAAGAAGTAGTTTAATTCCAGTTTGTTAGGTCGAGGAGTAGTAGTTTTATTCCATTTCACTAGTTTGTGGGAATAGTTCAGATATTTCACGGCATCTCCACCATGTGTCACAAAGTAGTGCTTACTTATACACAAATTCATAAACCTGAAATTCCAACAAGGTAGAACAATTTTATTCACCTTAACTTAATTAGGTTGTTTAAACACAAAAGGTGAATACCTGTCTTTGGCAGTACATGGAAAAACAATGCAGTCTTAGTTCAGTCCTTTAGAACAATAAAGCAGAGAGCAGTTTTTAATTTGAAATTTAATTTTAAAGAAACAAACAAAGCAGTGTACTGCCAATAATGCCTGAGCCCAGACATTAACCCAACAGCACTCTGTTATTCCACAACTGATATTCATCTTCTTTTATATTCTGCAGTCTGACTTTTGACGGGAACCAGAACTCTTCTCTGTAGTAGCAGTCCTTTCAGGTACAGTTTTTTCTTAAGTCAACAGCAGTGTTTAAATCAGTATCAACACTTCTACCCACATTCTATAAAACATCAGACACTTCATCACAATAAATCTCACATGAGTCTTGGTTTTACCACCAAGTTCCACACAACAGAGATATATGTTTTTTTCCCTGTAATTTATCTCCTAAGCCAGGTTTCAGGATTCTAGGTAAGCAGGCTCAATTCAGGATAGCTCGGGTTACATTGTTAAAATTGAGGACTCTTAATTAAAGGAATTACGCTTTATTTCTATTGCAGCACAAGCTATAGATGTTCTCCAAGTTTAGAGCTACATACGTGTACTCATATGGCAATTCCTGAACTCTGTTTCAGCATGGAGAAAAAGAAGATTCAAGACAAAGATCTGAAGTGATAACGGGAACAAGGTGGAAAGGGGAATCATAACAATTAAATAACTGGGAACATAGACAAAAGTGTCTTTCCAATATAATGTAACCTTAACTATCGGAAGAGTATGTGGAATGACTGTATAGGTCATCGCTTATACTAGTGGCATTATTTCAAATATTAGTTAGAATCATTGCAGAGTATACTGTTTCCTTCTGTTTTTCTTAAAATGAATACTTGATGCAAATTAAGAATTGTTAAAAATACTGAACATGGTAAATAACTGAGGTATAGGAGTCACAGTCTCAGGTTGAAATCATTCTATCTGTCCTGATATAAATCATTAAGCTGTAGTTATGTGCCTTGCTTACAGAGTGTGTTATGGTTCAACGATTGTGGAAATGTGCACTGAATCCTTTACATGTACCTTTAATCGCCGATCTTATTTCAGACTTGATAAAATGTGTTACATGAACTGGATGTAGACTTTGTAACGCAATATTTAATTCAGTGTAAGGCTATGTAAAATATTGGGACATTTTAATATATGGGGAATGGGAAATAAGTAATTCATAAGCTGAAATTCAAACTTCCCATTAACTACTGATCATTAACTTTTTAAAAATGTAGACACCCAGGAGGTCTTGGCAATCCTTAGTCCTGAATATTATTTCCTGCTGTTAGTACTACTTCCATTGACAGTCAGCAAGAAAAATAAAGTACTGGTGAATCACTGAAGAAAATTATAATCATTCCCTTTGTATGGCACCTATATCTGGTGTCCTTAAGAAGGTAACAGTTGCCTGAAGATGGCCACATAACCACTAAATTATTTGATGGAATTCACAGTAAGATGCAGACTAAACATGACCTAGGGATAGTCAATAATTTTAAATAACTCTCATGTACTGCTGAGAATCAAAGGTGTGGCAGTAAGGAAGTTTCTCCTTCCACTAAGGTTGTATGATCTCATGGTTGGTATATTTAGAGAGATGGGAATCTGAGAAATGCTACTTTACTTAAGAAAGGTAGATGGGCTTTCCCTGAAAGAATATTTTCCACTGTTTTAGTTAAAACGGATTATCTGTGTTCTTAACTGAACAGATGCATGGTTATGCATTAAAATGATTCCCAATGAAATGTTTTGCTATAGAGCCTCATTTGCATAGAATCATCATTATTGAGCAAGACCTTGTTAGCATATAGCATTGTGTCAGTCAATCATATTTCCTCTTGTAAGGAAGTACAATCTATGTTGTGCAATGCCAGCCAATCATATTTCTCCTTGTGATGCAGTACAATCTATATTTTGAGACAACGTATCAACAGAGAAGATACTTAACATCAGAAATATTATCACCTCCACCTAAAGGATGAGGAAGATGTGTAAGATGCTTATATCAAACTTCAAAACTAAATACATAAGTTGCTGAAGCCTCTTAACAATACCAAAAAAAAGTTATTATGGATTTACTCACAAGGGAGCAGCTTTTGCAAATATCTCCTCTGAGAATAATGCCTTGTAAACATGTGAAATAAGCCTTTCATACATATTTCTCATTGAAGCACACTGAATCCATATATGTGGTAAAATAGTTTGCATGAGACATTAAATGTTGCAAGTTAAGCCCTTTCATTCTACTGTATCCAGAACATCATCAGAACTGTTACAAAGCACATAATATCCAATATATAAAACATTTAAAAATCACGACATGATAATAAAAACAAATTATTTAAAAAAAAACATATATTAAAATCAGCACAGTCAGCTTTGTCCAATTAAAAACTTTAAATGTTACTTTGTGTTATCATTTAAATCTGATGACCTATAGACAGGTAAAAATCCATTTTTTTAATTATTACTGGAGTTGATGTTTTCTTTTTAACAATTTCCATCCTGTTTTAAGCATGATTTTTTTAGTTGTCACACTTTGAATGTTATAAGTGGCCATGGTAAAAGTAGTGATAATTAACTTCTGCTATGACACTTTACAAGAGCACTTTAAAAATTTGAAGTCAGTCTGTGGGGTAAAGTCCCACTGAAAATAACAGTCTGTCGAGACTACAGTCTGTGGAAAGTGTAGTCCATAACGTGGCATTGTGAAATCTGTTCCCCTTAGTAAAGCTACCCTTCTAAATTGGCATATAGGATAGCTTACCATCTGAAAGCTGACCACCATCAGTCTGAAATTTACTGTCCCAGCTGTGAACTACTGTGCTTTGAAACAGATGCTACAAAACATAACTGTGTTTTTTTCATTTGATGCTGCTTTATCCATTTTGTTTTAAATCATCTGAGTTACCTTTTTAAGTGCTTGCATATAATGGTAATTTACTTAAATTAAGTAAAATAACATTATTCATATATTTTGGACTAACGATATTATTTCATAGATACTATTCTTGTCTGGGTGGCCGCAGTGGTGCAGCGGTTAGCATTGCCACCTCACAGCAAGAGGTTTTCTGGTTTGATTCTCGGCTGGGGTGCTTTCTGTGCGGAGTCTGCATGTCCTCCCTGTGGTCGCGTGGGTTTCCTCCAGGTGCTTCGGTTTCCTCCCAAAGACATGCTGTAGGTGGATTGGATATTCTAAATTGGCCCTAGGTGTGAGTGCCTTCCATGGAAGGTTGGGTGCCAGACTGGCAACTCGACACTGTAAAACTCCAGTGCCAATCATAAGAGGACAGGTGATCTACTGTGGCAACCCCTAACTGGGAAAAGCTGAAAGAATAAGATACTGCTCTTGTCCGTGAGTCTGTATATTATTGTCCATTGTTTAACAATGTCTATACACAGCTTTGTAAATAGTCTTATTCATGTTTTCTCGTGGAAATTGTTTACTTATTTATTTAATTTATTTATTTTACATTTGTTTACCGGGAAAGTCTGACTGGACACAGGTCCTTTTTCAGCGAAGGCCCGAGGAGAAAAGCTCCTAATACAGTATATATAACTTTTTTTTTACAGATTTGTTTACATCAGACATTTTGACATGCAATAATATCAGTATACAGTAGTAAGATGATCTTAAACAGTATAAAAACTAAATTATTTACATACAGCATTTAATTTATGATTTTAGCAGTTTGTATATGTTCTAATTGTTTAGTATTCTATGCTGATTTGCAGGAACTTAACAATGAGGATGACATACAAGTTAATGTAAAAAGGTGGTGGGGTAAAAGAAAGTAGAAGAGAGAGAGGGGAGAGGTGTATTAGTGGGGAAGTAATAGCCTGAGAGAAGGGAAGTTGTTAGAGTGCAGTATGTAGTATAGTGAATATTAAGGGGAATACACGAATGCAGAGCCAAGGTGGAGGGGGTGGATTTATAGGTTAAGGATGCAGAACATTTAGGTGTAGGAAGGTTGGATGGGGGTTTAACAAAAGTAGGATAGATAAAGAAGGAATGTACGTTAGTGCGAGAGGTAAGGTGCTGGGAGAGAGGGGAGTGATAATAGAGCAGGGGAAGTATAACGGTCTAATCAGAGTTGTCACAGTTGCAGAGCCATGATTGCTGTAGGTGGGATTTTAATGCCTTTTTGAAGGAGGCAGTAGAAGTTGTGGCTGAGATGTTCGTGGGAAGGTTGTAACAATGTTTGGCTATAGAGTTACTATAGAGGGCTATAACAGAAGAATTATTGGGTTTGGACACATCTCATAGAAGTTTTAGACTGGATCATAGGAGTCTCGTTTTGGTGCTATGCTGTAGTATGTTTTGTAGAGCAGGGCTTTTTTAGGGGTAGTGAAGTAGTTTGCGGGTTAGTATAAGTTGATTGTAAGGAATGAGGTGGGGAAGTTCCAACCAATTAAGTGTTTTGAGGGGAGTACAGTGGTGTGCTCTGGGAGGGGTATTGGTTGCAGATTTGGCAATTTTATTGTAACACACTTGCAACTTGGAGAGATCAGATTTTCTGAGATTGGTAAAGATTGGTGAAGACTGGTGAGGCATAAAGTAGAGTGGATATGAGATGGGGGAATAGGGAAATAAATTATTCAGTTTGTTCAGGTCATCTATGGCAGTATATTCTGCACTGACAAATTTACATGGTTCAGCAATAATACCATCAACTTGGAGTAAACAACACACACATATTAGTGAAGTATTGATTATATGGGGATGATGGTGGCAGCATGTCACCATTTGTGTAAGTTATATTGTCTCAAGACATTTGTGATGTGGTTAATAAAAGAGACTTGGGTGGTTTGGTTGCGTGTAAAAAGGTATGGAAGACTGCTACCATTAGAACCAAGCACAGTGATCAGGAAACATGTTGGTTATTTATTGTATATTGAAGAGGGCTAAGCTATGACCATTATTACCTGTGACAATGATGTGGGAATGTAGATCCATAATTGCCACAAACATTCTTACTTGCTGGTGTGAAGTTTGATTACATATCTGTAAAACATATGAGGACAATCTATAAAACATATTTCATATATGCATATATGCATGCAGTAGATGACCAGGCAGTTGTTTATTACTGGTATATAAAAAATAACTGAGGAGTTAGGACCATAGCTGTTTATATAACCATAGGTAAGTACTAGGGAATGAATGCAGACTATTAGAAGCCAAGCCAAAAACCCCTATTCAGAAGTTCCATACTGCCTCACAGAGAGCAAGACAAGATCAGAAAGGGGTGGGGATTGTGGCTGCACATCCAATTATCTAAGTTTATCTTGAAAATGGCACGGGTGATACTCTGCTTGACACGTAGTAGAAGTTTGTTCCTGTGACAAAGGATACATTGGGATACGACTCTAGCATGCCTGTGTGTCTCATTTGTTGATAAAAGTTTAGATCTATTAACTTGGTATTTGAGGTAATATTCATTCTTTGAAGGAAGAGGAGGCCTAAGAGGGTTGGCTCTTTCATGGCTGAAAATGCTAGACAAAGATCTCCATGGAGGAGTCTATAAGAGACTGAGTACAAAGAGAGGGCTGAAAGTCTGTGCTGATAACTAACATTTTTGAGGCCACCAAATGGGGGATATGGATAGTCAAATACGTACCAAAAGGTGCATAGTATTCAATAATGGGACTGGTGAGATTTGAGTAAAGAGGAATTAAAACTTTTTTGGACGTAGTGAAGATGCCTTTGGAAATTAATTGAGCCAGAGAGAAGGCGTTTTGAGCTACTACAAAGACATGATGGTCAAACGATAAGGAAGTATCATCAAGAGTGCCTAGATCCCTTATGACAGTGTCTGACTGAAGGCATGAGTCACCTTTACAGTATTTTAAAATGTCTGGTTTACTAAATGAACTATGATACATTTTGTTCACATATAATTAGAGATTATTGTCCTTGCAACAATTGTTAACATGGTCTAACTTATTCTGGAATAATTCAGTGGATGATTAAATAACATCACCTAATTTACAATAATTTGCAAACTTAGATAGTTATATAGGCCAGGAGTGTTACTTTTGTTGCTGCATTGCTGCTTTGGTTACTTTTTCAAGTCTTCAAAAATTACTTATGAACCTGATCAAACTATGAGCTGAAACCTGTTTGCTATCTCCTTAATGTCACAAAATGGGCTATATTCAGTGCCAATGCTCAAACACAGGGGGAACCTGACAGAAAAGGTTGTGGTGCTTCCCTTACTAGACATCACAAATATAAGTAATAAATATTGTAAGCAGTTATGGGGTTTTGTTAGGGAAAAAAAGTGATGAAGAATCATCTATGTATGATAATATCATATATCTGGACCAAAGTCTACATTAACCGAAATATCTTTGTCGTTTTTTGAGTAGGCAGGGATAGTTACAGCCATATGTTTATTTCAATTCCCTTAAGGATTGTGCATCAGGAGTAGACTGTTGTAGCTGACGTCTTTGTCTTCATACTGTTACTTTATGTATAGAAGGTTTTTGTTTTACGAAGTTTATCAGTCCTTTGATTACCATCTTTTTAACTATTTTATTCAATTATCACTTAAGACATAGGCAAGCATACATTTATATAAAAGAAAACAAACCATTTTAACATGTTTCAGTTACAAACATTATGCGTCACATGTATTCTCTTGTATAACTATCTTCAGCCCAACATTACATAAATTGCTCAATTCCTGTCTTCCCATAAATCTCACTCCTCCTCTGAAACTTTATTATGCATATAGTTGTCCCACAGTGTTCATTTTTTCTATAGAATTTGCTCCTAGCCTTTTCTTCAAAATCCTACTTCCAGTTTTTTTTATTTCTGTTAAAGTATTCAATACTTCTAATACACTTGGTTTAGTTAAGTATTCAATACTTCTAATACAGTTGGTTTAGTTAAGTATTCAATACTTCTAATACACTTGGTTTAGTTAAGTATTCAATACTTCTAATACACTTGGTTTAGTTAAGTATTCAATACTTCTAATACACTTGGTTTAGTTAAGTATTCAATACTTCTAATACAGTTGGTTTAATTAAGTATTCAATACTTCTAATACACTTGGTTTAGTTAAGTATTCAATACTTCTAATACACTTGGTTTAGTTAAGTATTCAATACTTCTAATACATTTGGTTTAGTTAAGTATTCAATACTTCTAATACACTTGGTTTAGTTAAGTATTCAATACTTCTAATACACTTGGTTTAGTTAAGTATTCAATACTTCTAATACAGTTGGTTTAATTAAGTATTCAATACTTCTAATACACTTGGTTTAGACATTGATTTAATTTTCTAGTCATTGTTTTTTTGGAAGCCACCAAAATTAAACTTAAAAGGTCTTACCATGTCCAGGCAATTCAGATCCTTTATCCCATCTCAAACAAATCATTTCCGTAGTTACAACCATTTGCTCACCAAAAATTTCTGACAGAGTACTCTGTAGGGATTTTTTTTTAACTCTGCCATCATTCCCTTAGTTACACCCATTTGTTCACCCAATATTTCTGACGGAGTACTCTGTAGGGAACTTTTTAAATCTGCCATCTCATTACACTCACAAAACATATGTTACCAGTTACCTCTTTCTTTCCAACGCACCTTCAAACTTTGGTATTTACCCTAGAAAAATTCTTTGGTATATGCTTGGGGTATAAAAATACCTATGCAAATACTCCCAAGCAAAAATTCTAAATCTTCTAGATTTTGTAGCACATTTGCGAGCCATACATATGTTCTCCCATTTTTTTCCTTGTGAATTGTTTTTCCAATCTCTCTTCTCAGTCATTTCTAACCTCCTCTGATTGGGTCCTGAACAAATTCCTGTGTGGGTACATATTATATAGATATAGCCTTTGTTTTATCTTCATTAATTTTATATCCTGAAAAAAAAACATGAAACTGTATAAAAATGTTTCACAAAAGATGTCCTTTTCTGGTTTTATCAGCTGCAAAATAATATCATCTGCAAACAAAGGCAACTTTTCTTGATTACCGTATCAATTATATTCTTGAATTTTTGAGTCTTTTATTTTCTTTGCCAATGGCTCTAAATATAAAGCAAATAACAAAGGAGAAAGAAGACACCACTGCCTGGTCCGTCTGTTCAGACACAATTTGCAAGATAGGAACCCTCCTACTTTTTTTGCCTTGGATACCTCATATATATCCTCCTAATTAACCTTACTACTGTATCAGGGAATGCAAACGCTTCCATTACCCAACTCATAAAATCTCAGCTTACTCTGTCAAATACTTTCTCTCCATCAAGACCTACCAACAACAGTGGTATCTTCTTGGATCCTGCTTCCCTCTAGGTCATCATTGTTCTGTTAATGTTTGCTTTGACTACCATTTTAGTCCATGTAGGGCATACCATTACAGTGAAGACATATTTGTATTTGTTGAGGAATTATTTGAAATGCTCTGTGTGCTAAAACACTAAATGAGAGGAAAATCCCAACAAAACACAACAAGCCCCTTCCTGGGAAGCTGAAAAAGGGCTCTTTACTGTAAAATGGTTTAGAGACAGTTTATTGTTGCATGCTTTAAAAATGAAAGTACTTGAAAAACTTGCTTTCCATGCCAGAATTAGGTGGGCAAATGTCTCAGAAATATTTATTAGCAGTGATACTGAGAACAACTAGTTCATTTAACAAATAAAACACTTATTACAAGAGAGCTGGGTTTTTAGACTTTCTATAAAAATGTAACAGTACTAGTTCATTACATGTCACTTGAGGGATGGAAACAACCCATTAATTTTCTTCCACAGAACTCATGTATCCTTTTTTATCAACTCTTGATCATTGGAATGTATAAGAAAATAAAATGGTGTGACGATGCTTCTACAGTGGTGAGCACAGCCTACTTACTGTAATACATTCTGTGAAGTAATCATCTTATAAAGTGTCACCCTTTGTAATGTCATAAATGCTTTGCAATCAGCATCACTGTTACAACAGTTTCATTTATTTATTTTCTATTGGGTAACTGGGTGGGTGTACTGGTCAAAAGACCCTTTTCAGCCATGACCCCTGCTATGAACACCAAGCTGTACAATTGCAAATAGCTTATGTAAAACAATGGCAGTAGAATTTGCACACAGGAAAATTGAAAGAAGCATAAACAATAAAACAGTTGCCAACACAACAGCAGTGGGAATGAACAGATTTTAAGACAGATGCAACTACTGCTTTGTATCTAGTAAAGAGCCATTTGGAGCAGTGCTGTAATTTCCAGTACACTGACAATGAATATTTACAAGCAATTATATTTGGTATATTCATCACAAATGTAAACAGAAGGAAGTTATTTAGAAAACATTGTAATATGCTGGTATTAAGATAAGAGGTGCAGACTGCAGTCACTTGTTCATCTGGATTTATTGCAAACATTTTAGCAGGGTTATTACAAACTAGGACATGTACCCTGCCGTAATAAATTCTGTAAAAGACCACGGTAACTTCTCCAAAGAGATTAAGAGATTTTGGATAGAAGTATTCCTATTGACTTGCAATGCATCATTACATGTCTAGCTAAGGCCATTATTCTTTTAACACATAATAACTGAAGGAGTCCTAGAGAGTTCAGCAATAAGATAAACCTAAGAATGTTAAGCAGTTAAATTCTTTTTTCATTAATGTTACTGGGAATAAAAACTCTGAGACCAGAAATGTCCAGAATAAGAAACCTTTTAAAAAGCAGTTTTATTCATCATTGTGCCTTGTGATGTAACTCAGTTGTGATGATGTGACATTTTAATTTTTATGTTTTTGTTACACTCAGCTACATTGCCATTCACACATCCTATTCCCAGATACTGTAAGTAATGCTGTCATAACAACAGATTAGTATTGTTATTGTGTAGTAAGTCATTTTTTCAGAGTGGGATAACATTACTCCAGCACAATACATGCAGAGGAGGAATGAGGTTTAAAAGAAGGCAGGATTTGAATAAGCTATGTGATGTCTGACTGACAATGATTGGATAAGTTATAAGTGATGTATAATGTTTGCAGCTAAAATTATGTCAATATGGTTTGTGATGTATAATGTTTGCAACTGAAATTATGTCAATATGGTTTGCTTTCATTCATATAAATGTATGATTGCCTATGTCATATAAATGATAATTTAATAAAGATGTTTCTTGTTAAAAAAATAAAACAAAAATTACTCTAGGACAAAAAGTTCTAATCTGAGCCACTAGATGGAACCAGTGGCCTGCAATTCAAAGACATCTACTATTTCTGAAGAATGTACTTTACACAAATCTTCAGCCATAGTCAATGTACTCACATGCGTATTATTCTTAAAACTATTGCTGAACTGTCAGCTCATTTATATGGAAGGTACAAATACCCAAGACAAGTTTCTACATTTCTAGAATGATTTAGAAGGTAAAAAAAAATACCTTGCATGTTCAGCCAGAACACTGATGTTGATTTCTGCTGAGATATTTTTTATAATGAATGGTGTAGTAGGGCTAACCTAGTCAATAAAAGGATAAATGAAAATGATAAATGAAAAAAAAAATGACCTGCAAACCAATTATAAATGTCTTCACTCTCAAGTTTGGACATAAATATGTCACTAAGTACATTATCTTACTGGTATCTATAAGCTTGACTGATGCTGGTGTTGCCCTATTAATTTGTCAAAGATTTAAATTCCAGTATTAATAACTTTGTGGAAAGGACAGATTTAGTAAGCAGGGTTAAACATCAGGATGAATGACTACAGAGAATTAGAATTAATCCTCCTTTGCCCACCACTAGAATTAATACTCCCTCACCTACCACTGGGCGTTGCTGCTGCTTCAGGTTCAGAGAGTCATACGTTGTTACTAGGCTAATGACCCCTAGGGCCATTACAAGCCTAGCCACTCTCTCCAAACCTTTTTGGTCCCAAGTATCAAATGGAGACATGTTAGTAGGCAGGTAGCTACGGATTTGTAGGTGGAGATTCTCACTACACCTTTCTAAACATACTGGAAAATATTAAAATACAATCAAACACCCTAATACTGGGTGATTTCAACTACCCTGCCATTAACTGGGAAAACTACTTGTGTACCAACACTTTTGCCCAACGGTTCTTGGAATTCATGAATTCCAATGCCCTGGATCACCTAATCCTTAGTCCCACCAGGGGCTCCAATATCCTAGACCTGGTCATTACCAACATGGGAAATCGATGCTCCAGACTTATGGTCACCCCCCTCGTTGGTCAGGTCTGACCATAAGCTAATCACCCTTGACATCCACATCCCACCCCCACCCCCCAGTAAGGAAACCTCCGTAAAAAAAATCTCCAAAGCCAACTTCATGCTACTGAAGTCAGAAGTGACAAACTTCATGACACCCATGCAGACGGGAACTGAAAGTTCGACTGCTGAATCCTACACTAAGGCACTGTACGAGCACATCCACTCATGCATGAATCGTGCCATCCCAAATAGAACCAAGATGCTCTCCTCCAAAAAAAGGAAGCCAATCTGGTGGTCCCCTGCCATAAACAAACTTTACAACAAAAGGAAGAAACTGTTGCAGAAAAGAGGAAAATCCCAGGATGCAAAAAACTCCCTTACCAGCCTCAGTAAGAAGCTGAGATCCCTCATAAAATCCTCCAAAGCTAGTTACGAAAATAAAATTGCCAAAGATTCCAAAGACAACCACAAGGCATTCTATAGCTATGTCAAGAATCTAAATGGCAATGCTCAGATTTGCTCTGAGCTACAGTGGAATGGCATTAAATAGACTGATCCCAAGGATATTGCCAATATCCTGGCAGATCAATTCAGTGCCAACTTCACCCCCCTCTCACCCCCTAAATGGCTCATCTCAATACTGGAAGATTGCCAAATTCTGGTAATAACGGCCACACAGGTAAAAAATGCACTCTCCAAAGCTAAGAATACAGCATCCATGGGACCAGATGACATCCCGGGCTGTGTACTACATGAACTACAAAATGAACTGGCACCTCACCTAAGTGTCATGTTTAATCATAGCCTCACCTCAGGCTTCATGCCCACTGAGTGGCGCACAGCTTCAGTTATCCCACTCCACAAGGGGGGATCCACCTTGGATCCCGGGAACTACCGCCCCATCAGTCTGACGAGCCTGATATGCAAGGCCATGGAACATATTATCATGGAACTTTTAAACAAAAACATTGGCAACCTTCAAACACTGGACCCCACCCAGTTTGGGTTCATGAAGGGCAGATCTTGTCTCCTGAACCTGATTGACGTCTTTGAATCAGTCTCCAGAGCCATGGACAAGGGTAAGGTGGTCCACACAGCCTATCTGGACCTCGCCAATGCCTTTGACACCATCCCCCACTCTGGAATCATAGATAGACTTACTAAGCTGGGCATTAATCCCTACGTCACTCGATGGGTTGCCAGCTGGCTTACTGACATAACCTACACTGTAAAAGTAGCAGACTCCAAATCCAGCTCCAGACAAGTGACAAGTGAAATACCTCAGGGTTCAGTCCTGGGACAGCTGTTGTTTGGCATCTACTTCTCTGAAGTACAGGCCAACACTAAGGGACTCTGGCTAACAAAGTTCGCAGATAACTGCAAACTGGGAGCCATTACTGAATCCCCAAATGATGTGGATACTCTACAAAAGGGCCTTACAGAAACAGATGCTTGGTGCCAGAGCCATGGGCTCAAGCTTAATGCCAAGAAATGTATAGTTATCCCCTTTGGGAAAAAAAACATGTACCCATGAATTACCACATAGGTGGCAGTACACTAAACACCGAAAGTGTGATAAGAGACTTAGGGGCACAAGTGGACAGTGGCAGCAGAAGTTTAGCTTCTCACAGTAACTAGTTTCAATAGTTTGATGGTAAACATGTATGACCCTTCCCCAATCCCCCCCCGCTAATATTATCTGGTATTATATTACTGTGAAAACTGTGGTATCAGCAATATTTGCTACTCTCTTCCTCTTACCCCATTGACTACCTATATATTCCAAAGACTGTGGTGGCAGCAGATTTCTGCTCCTCATGCTTTCTACACAGTCCCTGCTGCCTTTGCTTCAGGACTCAGGTGGCTACAAGGTATGACTTGATTCTTGTCCATTACCTTGTCTGTTACCCACATAATCCAAAGACTCTGATAGTGCTGTTCCTCATACCTAGTACATATTCTACATCACATACTGTGGACATATTACATCCTACTACAGTCCACTTAGCTTCTCCCTACAATTAGCTTTTACCTATACTCCTCATATTAGCCATTCTCATACATGCCACTTCCCCAGAAGTAAACAGACTACACAATATAATCTCTGGATATGAAACTCTTTCTGTCTTCTGTCTGTCTCTCTTTATCTCTGTTAGACTATAGTGGCAATAGGTTCCTGTGCAAGATTACTTTCTTCCCTTGTACTCCATTAACCTCCTCTTATTCCCAGCACTTTCTCTCCAAAAATACACTGTTGCCAGCACAGTCCAATCACTGACTACTCATTCCTCCCTAGGACTCAAATAGCAGAAGGGATTAAAATCCAACCAAAGGAAATCTCTATTTTCAACTTTGAGGGCAACAGGAACTAATTTAATTTCTACTTCTAGCTACATGGACCTTGGTAGTAGCAAAGTCTACTATCTAGCATTATTAATCCCACCACTCAAAATATTCTGAACTCCAGCATGGTGTCGGCAACTTTGTCTAAAATCTGACTACTCTTTCCTCTCTGGTGGCTGCAGGGTATGACATCTCACCAAATGTAGGCTATACAACATAATAACTAAGACCTTGGCAGCAGGCTCTCTCACATTAATGTTTTTGTAGAGGTGGAGATGTAGGCTTGTCCCATTGCACTCCCCTGGAGGGTGAGATTCCTCAATAGGTAAACCACCACGGAGGTGGGAATGTTCATCGCACAGGCCCATGCACCACATCATGAGCCTGGAATAAACACAAGGTGAGAAGAATTTAACATTCTACCAGTCCACAATATGAATGTCTCTTCATGGATAGCCCATTCATAAACCTGTCAACCTCAGGGGAAGAAAAATGGACCAAATGGATGATCATGAAGGAGAGCTGGTGGTCAGCAGAGAGTGGTAGAGTGGTAGAAAGGAAAACAATAAACAATTTTTTTAATTATACAGTTCTTCCTACCCACCCTATAAAACCACAAAGCCTAGGTAATGGCACAGGTGATCCAAGATCAATTATTAGATCAAAAAGCTTTACAGAGTTGGCATGGAAGGATGAGTGTACCCATCCTGGGAGGGAAGGGGCAGTCTTGGACTATCAAATGTCACAATCTCTCAGATAAGTGACAGGGCTACAATGGAAATATCTGGGGCACAGGCATTCAGCCATCAAGCCACTTTTGAGGTAGAGCTCACTGCATATGCACAGGAATGTGGACCTGCAATGGAAAATGCATTGCTGTCCCTGCAGGCAGGTGGGTCATCCATCCCACATCCACAGAAAGGGTTAGTCCTAAATAAAATAAGCCGTGCATTAATGAGATGTGGGAAGTGCATACAAATCACAGAGACTGCCTGTATACCAGCAAGCTCTCACCTCATTGAAGAATACCCAGGATGGGAAAAATGAGTATGGCTGATAAGGGGGAGAGGCTATGGTCAATGGGCATAGTGGGGAAAAACACATAAAAATAATTCTTCCTATTAACTCTGCCTTAACCTACCTGGCCCCCTTAGGACTATGTTGACAGCAGGATCCTACTCCAATTAATCTCTACTTCTTAATATATAGAGAATCCTCCTGGAGCAGGGTCTGATACATTCTATTCTTAATACTTCCTTTCTTACTACCACACACTGCATTAACCACTTCAGTTCCATAATACTCTTCTGATAGCAGGCTTCTAAATCAGATAACTCTAACTCTTAAATACTATGTTCTCTATAATTCTCTAAATTAGTCATTTCTTTTTCCAGGGGTGTGCTGTTAACTCTGAAAATTAAACACCGTTGCCTATGTTCTCTCTTAGTTCCCCTGTAGTGTATCCATACATCCATCACACCATTTTTTCCCATTTTTGCACATGGAATCAGAATGTCACATCAACAGTGACCATTACCTAAAGCCAATGTTCACAAAGCCGGGTGACTTCACACACTTACATCTTCAGCCACTTTAGAGTGCCCAGTCCTCCTACTGCATGTCTTTGGAATGTAGGTGAAGATTGGAGCACCTGCAGAAAACCCATGCAAACACAGGGGTGACATGTAGACTCCATGCAGAAGACACCCCTTGTAGCTGCCTTAGCTTTACTATCCACAGTGGCTGCAGGATTATGTACCTCTGTTAAAGGGTGCATTTGTGTATTTGGTACATCAATATCAGTGGAAGAATCAGAATCTGTTTCTTTCCCTGTGTTTTATTTAGAAGAAGGGGTACACCGATACACCACTCCATCAATAATTATCGGAAACTGTATAACCAATTGTTTGATCTTAAAAAACAAAATAGAGAAGAAACCACACAGTAGCACAGAACGAAATGATTAAGCGCTTTTCGTTTATTCCAATAAACAAACTTCTTCAGATCAAGAAAAACAAAAAGTCACAGCTTAAATACTCTCTGGGCTAATACTTACAAAGTCAATTAACTACTTAAGGTGAAAGCTGACTTACAAGACACGCCCCATTTACAAACACAGCTAGACTAAAAACTGCTTTTAAAGTAAAAGCTAAAAATCCAAATAGTCATACTAAAAGTACAACAAGCGTTGTCTATAAAAAATGTGTAAATCTAGCCTACTACTAAGCTAGTGAGGCAAAGAAATAATAATTACAAGTGCATAAAACCTCCGCTGGTGTTTGTAAAACTCAGTTAATACAAATACCTATGTTAGTGCACTAAACTGTGTATGTTGAAGCACATCAAGTGTGCTGAACATAATTGGTAATAAGTAAAGTATCAAGATAAAACTGTTCTTTAAGTAGTGTTCTTAAACTTAGGAGCCTTAATAGGTAGGCTGTGTCAGGTTACCTTCCACACTAGCACAACGCAGTTATTCTAATGCTCTTGAGCACCTTGGTTCAGTGACCTTATGTGTATTTTTTGCTGAGTATTTTTTGCTGAGAATTTGTAGTTTTATCTTGATACTTTACTTATTACCAATTATGTTCAGCACACTTGATGTGCTTCAACATACACAGTTTAGTGCACTAACATAGGTATTTGTATTAACTCAGTTTTACAAACACCACCAGAGTTTTTATGCACTTGTAATTATTATTTCTTTGCCTCACTAGCTTAGTAGTAGGCTAAATTTACACATTTTTTATAGACAACGCTTGTTGTACTTTTAGTCTGACTATTTGGATTTTTAGCTTTTACTTTAAAAGCAGTTTTTAGTCTAGC
Organism: Protopterus annectens; assembly: GCF_019279795.1. Lineage (NCBI taxonomy): Eukaryota > Metazoa > Chordata > Ceratodontiformes > Protopteridae > Protopterus > Protopterus annectens. The sequence goes on along the minus strand of NC_056737.1, from coordinate 741,326,195 downwards.
TGTGTTTGTAAATGGGGCGTGTCTTGTAAGTCAGCTTTCACCTTAAGTAGTTAATTGACTTTGTAAGTATTAGCCCAGAGAGTATTTAAGCTGTGACTTTTTGTTTTTCTTGATCTGAAGAAGTTTGTTTATTGGAATAAACGAAAAGTGCTTAATCATTTCATTCTGTGCTACTGTGTGGTTTCTTCTCTATTTTGTTTTTTAGTAGTCTGTTTTGCCTTTTCAGTTTACAAATTGTTTGATCTTCTTTAGGCTATTAGTTTTCAGTGAAGAACTTTTATTACGAAATCATTTAAATGCTTTTCACTAGCTTCATGTTGATGTTTATGATATAACTGCTTCCCTTTGGCTTTGCATATTAGAATAGACTAATAGGACCGTAGTTTCTGGAGTTAGTTGATGGTCTACCCTTGAGAAGTAGGATAAATGTTGCAGTCCTCCTTTCTCATGGCACAAAGTCTGTTTTGAGGCTATAATTGAAAAATTACTCAAGTGGTCCTGATATGTTATGTTTCAAGCTATTAAGAAAGCATCTCTGGACTGCCAGTACCTACTCCCTGTTAATAGTTGTGGGATTATGCTGGTAGGCATTTCATGAGGGGAGGTAGGAGGGAGTGGGGGTTGAAGTTTGAGCTGAATTTGTCAGCCAGCAAATTTGCCATGTCACTCTGCTCAGTGAAGGTGGCACCATTGACACCAATTTCACACACTGGTGTGTGCTGCCTTTGAGATTTCAGACATAGCTGTAGAAAGCCTTGTGGTTGTCTTCAGCCTGTGAGGCTATCCTGACCTCATAATTCACCTTGTTGGACTTAATTAGTTCTCTTAGCTTCCTATTTAGTTTAATTAGAGAGCCCCTATCATTACGGGAGTTGCTCTTCCCGGACTGAATGGCTATTTGAATTACTCCACTCACCTTAGCTTTACCTTCTAACTCGTGTCACTTTCCTCATTTTGATTTCACTCACCTCACCCATTCTAACAATGCAAGACTTCTCTCCTCACCTGAGTCCTGCGTGGTGAGAGAAAAACACTACTAAAGTATAAGAAAATTCTTCAGCTCCTGGAACTCGAACACAGTGCTTATTTAACATTTGTTTACTGGGAAAGTCTGACTTGGAACGAGCCAATTTTCAGCAGAGGCCTGGGGAGAAATTCTCAAAATGCATGTGTTTGAACATGAGGGGAAACCAGAACACCCACAGAAAACCCACATAAACACAGGGAGGATATGCAGACTCCACACAGAAGGAACCCCAGCTGAGAATCAATCTGGAGAACCTCTTGCTATGAGGTGACAACGCTAACCACTATGTCACTGCACCATCCAGTTGCACCTGTGCACAATGTATATTGTCTTAATTTGAACTAAGCTGACTTATACCATTTTATGTTAAAACAATTTCATAATAATTGAGTAGTGTGAACAACTCTGGAAGCTAATTGTAAGACTTCCCCCACCTTCTCCCATTTTCTTGGGTAGTTTCATTTCAATCTTATCTAAGCCTTAAGCAAGCTTTAATCTCATTACCCTACCAAACAAGCTGTTTTTCTTTTTTTGCACTGAAGCAAAAGTTTTTGGACCTGCCAACAGTATTTAAGCTAGTCTATGGTACTGAGTTAATGGTCTTTTCACACTGACCTGAGGACTCTCCTGGATGATAGTTTTCTTTGTAGCTTCCTCACGTCAGATGCTGAACTCTCCCTGGCTCAAGCATTCCTCCTACCCTGCCTACTCTATGTACCCCCAGTCTTTACAAACATCCAGTCTACATTATTATCTAAGCTAGAACAAACATACAACAAAATAGCCAGATTTGCTACAAACCCACCTTATAACTCTCACCACTGCCATGGTCTAAACAAACTTCAATGGCTAGAATTCCCCCAGCAACTCCAACTGTCACAGTTCCAAATTACACATTCTATACTAGACAAACCTACATCCTGCCCCTCCCTCTCCTCCCTTGTATCCTACTGCACTCCCAATCATCCTCTCCATACTTCCGATCAACAACTCCTTGATATGTACAGACCTAACAAAAACATTGGAAAACTACTATACAAATACACAGTATCCCAAGCCTGGAACAAAGTCCCCTCATACATACGATCTATCACGCACCTAAAGCACTTCAAAAAGAGCTAAAATACTACCTTTAAACACAAGGTCCTCCACCTGTCATAACCCTACCTATGCCTTTCCTCCACTATTTTCTTTCTGAATATTATATACTCTACTCTTTCTCTACTTTAATCATACTGTTCTTCCAACTCCGCTAACAAAGGCTGCAACAATCCATGTAAATATGTATGTCTTACGTTCTACTTTAATATCTACTCTTAAATATTGTTTATATTAATACTGAACTGCCTTTTTAAACCGCTATGTACTTATCTTATTCTACTGTACATTTTTAGTCTATTGTAGCATCACCTTTCAAATGTATTTATTAGAGTATGATTTTTTTGTTTCTGTAATTATAACTTTTTATGAAACTATTACTTTTTAGTTTGCATAACTATGGAGCTTTTCTCCTCAGGTCACCACTGAAAATGGGCTTCTGGCTCAGTTGAACCGACCTGGTTAACAAATGCCAAATAAATAAATTACATAAAGGTGGGAATTCCACTGACCCTTCTAATTATAGACCCATAGCCATTCTTTCGCCACACTCTAAAATTCTTGAAAAATGCATTCACACTCAGCTACTCAAACTATTGCTCCATGAAAACCTTTTGACTCCCACGCAACATGGCTTCAGGCTAAACCACAGTACTGCTACTGCACTGCTGTCTTTTACTCATATTGTAGCTGAGGCTAGAGACAAAAAACAACTTGTATCCTGTCTTTTCCTTGACTTCTCTAAAGCCTTTGACACTGTTTCACACTCTGCACTTCTAAGTACACCATCTGATCTCAATCTCTCTGGATCTTGTCCTAGTTGGTTCTCGAGTTATCTCTCCAATACGCTGCAATCTGTCAGATGGCACACTTCCTGCACCCCTTCTGACTTATCGAATTTGGAGTCCCCCACAGCTCTATTCTGGGTCCCCTTCTGTTCAATATCTTTACCAAAAACCTCCATACATCTTGCAACCAGTCCTCTCTTACACAATACGCAGATGATTCTATGCTTATCTCCATCTCCTTCTCTCACCTTCACACACTCACCCAAAACTCTTTCTTGCCCATTGAAAGATGGCTTTCTGAAAATCAGCTCATCTTAAATCCAAAAAAAACCCCAAACTCCTTCTTTTCCTTCCTCAATCTCTATCCCAGCATAAATCCACCTTTGTCATCTCATCCCTTAACAACACCATCATTAAAACTTAACCCCACACTAAGCTACTAGGTACCATTATTGACGATGAACTAAAATTTGACCTTCATATCCAACAGTGTTAAAAACACCCACCAAAAACTGGGATTAATATACAGAAATAAGTTATTCCTCACTTCAAACTCTTTCCCTGGCTCAAGCATTCCTCCTACCTTGTCTACTCTATGCAGCCCAAAACCTTACAAACATCCAGTCTACTTTAATATCTAAGCTTGAACAAACATACAACAAAATCTTCCGTATAATCCTCACCACTGCCGTGCACTAAAGAAACTTCAATGGCTAGAACTCCCCCAGCAACTCCAACTGTCACTATTTCAAATTACACATTCAATACTATACAAATCTACTTCCTGCCCCTCCCTCCCTCTCCTCCCTAGTATCCTACTATATCCCAATCATCCTCTCTGAACTTCCAATCAATATCTCCTTGTTATTTACAAACCCAACAAAAGCACCTGAAAACTCCTATACAAATACTCAGTATCCCAGGACTGGAACAAACTCCCTTCTTACATAAAGATATATCACACACCGAAAACATTTCAAAAAAGAGCTAAAACTCTACCTACTAAACACGTGGTCCTGCCCCTGTCATGACCCTACCTAACCCTCTCATCGCCATCCTTCACTTAATTATATCCTTATTTCGTCTTTATGTTGAACTCCTATGACTCTTTTTCTCTATCATACTGTGGTCAGACTCCACTTTCAGTTGCAACACTCCATCTAAATATGTTTATTTTATGTTCTGCTTCAGTAGCCTCTCTTAAATATCTTGTATATTAATATTTAACTGCCCTGTTATAACCACTATGTACATATTTTATCTACCTGACATATTTTTGTCTAGTGTTGCTTTATCTTTTCAAATATTTTAATACTATATGGTTTTGTAGTTATAATTTTTAGTTTGCATTACTATGGAGCTTTTCTCCTCGGGTCTCCAATGAAAAAGAGCTTCTGACTCAGTTGGACCAATCCAGTAAACAAATGTTAAAAATAATAAATAAATAAATTTTAGTCATGACTTTTTCCCCTTTTTGTTATATACCCTATTAAGGTCAGGGTTCCAACAGTGTGTGTTGTTTTTAGAGTTTGTTTTGGGCTTACTTCTAATATGAACAGCAGCCTCTATACATTCATTTACATGGTTGTACAGGGGCACTATGAACAATACTGCATAGGTTGCTGTAAAATTGGGGTTTGGAGGGCCATTAAATTATATATATGACTCTATTTGACATTGTCGAATGCCCAGATTGTTGACTCCCAAAAGGTTGTGGCGACAACACCGATTGTACCAAACATCACAAGGTGTTGATCCAAGATCATTGTACAATGAGAAGTACAGTTTTGCCCATTCCCAGCTGTAGTGCGATGTTGGAGTTGGTGTATATTATTAGTAGGGGTGGGGACTGGCTTGCCCACCTGCAAAAAATATCTTTATGTAGATGAATCAAACAGAAATTTTACCTGAACACAGTATATCAACAAAATGTTGTCTTAAAATCATTTTATCTAGAACACTTTTAATTAAAAACACATTTAATATGACATGCCACAAACAGAAAAGACACATTTGCAAGGGGAGGGGACAAGTTTCCTGCACTCCCTTTACTTAAATATATTAACTCCATGGTTACTGCCTGTGAGCAGCATTAGTAAAATAAGGATACTTGTGAATACAAATAAGAGAAAACAGCATGGCAGGGCAATAAAGAGACATGTATTTTCCTCAACAAGGGGCACTAGCTTCTGGGTTTACAGAAGGTGAATCATAAGACCATGTATGAAGAAGCTACTATACTAGTTAATCTGTATATACAACAGACTATATTCACTGTCAGTAGTAATAAACTTGCATGTTGTCACCCATGGTGGTGCAATGTCATCTGTCCATGCCTAATAATTCATACCCTCCACAACACTGAAATTGTGAACCCCTGCCATGTGGATAGAGTCATCATGCAGGAATTGGCTGAAATGTGTCCCCCTCACATGCAGACTCATGGTATGCATGCATTATCTGTCCCTATGTATGCTAAGGAATTTGTGGCTTAGAGAATGATAGTTATAGGGATCTTTAAGCAGTTTTATGGGGGACATGGTAGGTGTATCTAAGGAATCTGCCACAAGAATAAACTACTAATTCCTCAATGACATGCTACAGTATGTGGGGAGCATACGTGATTTCTACATATCACAGAGGAAACAGCCACCACCATGCAGGCTTATTATGACTTATCCTTTTTCCCTGACGTACGGGGGCCACATATTTCACCCACACTGAAATAAAGGCCCTGCCTGGGGAACAGGAGAAAAGGTATATTAACTGTAAGGGGGTTTACTCTATAAACTACCAGGTGGTATGTGATGCACAGGGTATAATATGCAATGCATTCACAGGCCACCCAGGAAGTGCCCATGACTTCCACATATGGCACGTCTGACATATCAGTGGTTTGTGTGAGGTAATTTTACCATGGACATTTTACTGGTGATGCTGAATATACACTGAAGTCATAGTGTCACCTATCAGAAGTCCCCAGACCATAGCAAATAATAGCTACAACAGTGCCCTGCAACAGATCCTGGTCATTTTTGAATGTGTGTTTGGTCTGCTATTCTCAGTGACAGTGGCACAGTTTTGGTGTAGAAGGCTATGTGTTCTCTTCACACACAAGGTAGAAGGATCCTAACACTGCAATGCAGTATAATGAGGGTGTTGTACTCTTGAGTGTGTTGTTCATTAGATGAGAAGTTAGACTGAGGTCCCATCTGCCTGAGATGGTGGTAGTTCAGGTGGATCTAAAAGATCCCACAGCACCTTTGTAGAACAGCACTAATATTGACATCCATAATGTCAACACCAAATGATTGACATTGTGCATGTCAATATACTACCACAATGCCAAGCATCAGTCTCACTGCATGCAAAAACTTTACAGCAAAATGCAAAAGAAAACATTGTTTTTTGTGGGGGGGGGCACTTGCACCCTTCCCCTTATGGTCCCTGCTAATTATATATTCTAACTCTGCAATCACACAATCCTCAGGGAAAGGGCAAATTTGCCAACCACAAGAATTGTCCGATCTGCTGCTTTTGTTGACAGGTATTGACCATCTGTTTAGTTGACCAAATTGTGTCGAGTAAACAGATGTCGACCAAAGCACCATTCAACAAAAATAGCAATTTCCATTTATATATATATAAAAACTGCATACACAAAAATTTAATCCCCCCAACTCTTTCATCTAAAACCACTTCTTATTTTTCTTAAAAAATCTTTGTCTCCATTACTTAAGTAGAATTTCATTTCATCTTGTATTCCAAATTTCACAGATAATCCAGAAAAGCTTAATGTTACCCCCTTTTATTATCATAATAGCCACAAAGAATCATAAACATATTTACATCTTGTACTTTTTTAATACTTCCTATAAGCTTTTCCTTACTTATAGAATTCCAAAGCTTCTAACCCTTTCACATTCTAAAAAAACATGTTCTTTTGTTTCTAATTTATTGCAATATAAACACAATCTATCTTCATTTCTTTAATATACCATATTACCTTTCACTGGAAGCTTATCGTAAGATCAGATTTCATTTCAATGTAGTTTGTTAGACAAAAATACAGTATTCTCTTTGCATAAGTCTAGAAATGCAGCCATATTGAAGCACATTTTACATGCAAATTCAATAAGAAAGGATTTTTTCTGTAATCTTCAGTCAAGGATACAGATAAGAATAAAATGTGCTAAAAGAATGTGCAGTACATTAAGTACAAACATGTTTGGGAGCCAAGGTTAAAAAGGCATGCAGAAATTTATAGCGTTTTGGTATTAGTAAGAGATACTTCAGACACAGTGAGTTAGTTTGTTTGGATGGATATGTAGAAAGTCATTTGAGTGCAGTCTTCGGAAGTTTGGTACAGACACTCCGGAGTGAGTGCAGAAGTCAGGTCAAATATTCAGCATTCCAGAATATTAATTATTTTATTCAATAGGAAAGGAATAATTTTAAGTATAATGAGTGAAGAAGCTGTGAACATAATAATTCAGTCTATTTCAGTTTATCAGCACTATTATTGGAGACAGTAAGATTTGATTTGGATATTGTTGACATCAACCTCCACAATATATAATAAAACATTCTTAACAAAACTACAGTGTATGAAGACTTTTATTCTGAAAGGTACAAGAAGATTTGACACATAAAGGAGAGACTGATACCTGTTCAGCACAGTTCTGGATAATTCTCCTTCTTCTTCTTCCATTCATTCCAATCTCATTCAAATTTCTTCCAGTTTATTCCAGTATTTTACAGTTCTTTCAATTCTTATAGTGATGAGTCATCATTAATGTGTTGGGTGGGGACAAAATCTGCAGTTAAAGTAAGTCCCAAAACCCCATCGTAACCTTGCAAATCTATCAGCAGATAGATCATGTGTATTTTACAGAGCAGCAGTTTTCATTCAGAATATTACTTCAGAAAATCTACAATAAAGTCTCAAAGAACTTCAGACTTTCTAAGGTACCAGTGGAAGGGACATTATCCAGTTAACAGCAATTTATCAGAAAACTTCATCTCTGAAGCAGACAACAAACTTTCAGGTTTCTAGTGTGACATCACAGAACCAAGGTAATCCTTACAAGAAGAAGTTTGAAAAACCTGCGAGATGTCTGGCCATCTTCTCAACACAACTTCAACTTTCCTTATCGTGTCTATAACATAACACCTACAGCTTAGGTTTTCAAATCTTAAAACATCGACACCTAAGCATCAAAAGCTAACAATAAGGAATGGACATATCATCAAATTCTTTCCTTGGGAAAGAATTTGGGTGGCCATCCATAAACAAAATAAACAAACACACCCAAACATAGTGGGGGACTTCGCCACCCACATGCCCCGATGTAGGGGGCTGTGCCCCCCACACCCCCTAACTAAATATACCAACTCTGAGATTGCTCTACATTGGGGAATGGGAAAATCCCTGATAACGGCCATGCAAAGTCTTGATGGTGTGGCCATTCACTATTGTAAGCTTTCGACGCTTAGGTGTTGAAGATTAAGCATTCGACAATCTAAGCTCAACAGTTCAATAGGAACCCTCCTTATCTGAGCATTCATTTTTATTACAATGCATGTTCTAGCTAAATCAGACAGCAAATCCCAGAAAATTTAAATACATCAGTAAATGTAAATTGTATAAATATGTCAAACAGTACTTCTGCAGTAAAGGCACCAGTAAATGTGTGGCTTAAAGTTGAAAATTGGGTAAAGCAGTATAAAAAACTATGTTCCAGAAATGCTCATTTAAATTTCAGTGTTGGTTCAGGAAGGTTAAAGTTTTCTAGATGCAAACGGGGATAAAACACAGAAGCACACTGAAATGAATGAGATAATGGACACAGTTTTTAATGATTTGCAATATGATTCAGCTTCTAATGCCAGTATGGTTCAGACTTAGACAGCATGCAAGTTATAGGAAATTGTAGTTTATAGTCTTCAGAAATTAGTGTAAATGCTACAGCACATGTAATTCGAAATGCAGAATTAGGTCATAGTATTGCAGATAAAGGCATAAACACAGTCAGTGTATGAAATATGCAAATTTCCAGACAAAACACAAAGCAAACATTTGCAATGTTTCAAGTTCACATTATTTCAAATACAGATGTTCAGAATGTAATAACTTCTAATTTATTGTTTTCAGAAGCCAGTGCAAATATCGCACTGAGGGCAGATAAGAGGGAGAGAGCAAAGCCGGATCAAATTGATAAAGTAAACACTAACATAAATGATACACATACTTCAGGGTAAAATAAAGAAGAAATTGATACCAACGTTCAAGTCAATATTATTACTAGTGTTTTGGGGCAAAATGAAGAATAAATGCATACCATAGCTCAAGTCAGTTTTGTTGCTAGATCTGTAAAAATGGATTTTCAATATATCTATAAAGGGTGTGACAGTCCAGCACCAAACCAGCTTATTTATCTGTTATTGTTTAATGTTGAGAAAAATGGCAACATTTCATTGTTTTCAGAAAAGAAATTATGGAATAATGTACTAACTATACAGACACATCAATTTCAGTTGCAAATAGACCTCTGCTAGAGGACACAAATGCAGCTGTGTCAGAATTTGAATGGTCAAACATTACATCAGTGAGCAGTTTTGAGTGTAACAGTACTGTACTAGGTATGGACATGTCAGAGTTACATGTTGTTTTTAGAGTTCGGTAACAAGATTTTATGGAAAAATAAAAATGTTACAGAATGTACAGTAGTGCACACAGATGACACCTGTAAGAATATGCGTGCAGTAGATTGTGCAAATGATGTAGAGAATTTGAAAAATCGATTATGACAGGAACATGCAGACTCATGGGCTAGAGATAACATACATTCTGGTTCAGTTGCCACAGCTGAAGTGCAGGCAGTTAAGTTACCACATTTTCAGAAACAATATTTTATTCTCAGAAAAGCAAAGACAAAGTCTGGAAAGGAAATTCAATTCACTTTTATGGCCAGTAAGAAACAAATGTTAACAATTTCAGGCTAGTACTAGATTTAAAACTGGTATATGTATTTATCATTCTAGAAACACGTCTTGTGTATGGAATATTGGAAATGGCACTCAGCAAAGTCTATCAATCACATGCCAGAAACAGGGTTGATTTGATACAGTATGAGTCTTTACTTGAATATCAGTCTAGAGTTATTAACACCAACCAAGTGACACGGTTAGTTACAACTTATGGACTTAATACAGCTAGATTGGTTAACAGTGTACAACAAAACTGGAATATTCTTTTGGCAGATAAGTTGAATACTATGTTACAGGATAGATGCTTATTTTCTTATAGGAAGGGCAGGAAATTGGGATTCTTCTTTAGCCATTACAAGAGGGGACATAGTCCATTATGCTTGATGATACAATCCACCCTTTTAGGGGACCACCTAAAGGGATGTTTCCCATGTGGCCATTGTATTTATTGTCCCAACATTAATAAATCAACTAGTTTCAGCAGTAGCAATACAGACGTGGTTTACACTATTTCTTGTTTTGGGAATTGTCAAACCAACTGGGTGATTTATTTGGCAACATGTAGCTGCTCAGCTTTTTACGTGGGGCAAACCTCTAGGGCAATGAAATTTTGGATAGCAGAACATTTGTGTGATATCAGACATAAACACCTTACCAACACCTTATATAAACATACAGTTAAACACCCCAAGGCCAGGTTTTTCTTTACAATTATAGATAAGATCAAAGGAAACAGATCCAAAACTGCAGGCTGGCATGATGTTTTAAATCAGATGGAGAAAAAAATGGATTATTAAGTTAGGAAGTCTGCCGCGGTGGTGGTGCTGTGGTAGTGTTGTCGCCGTCACAGTTAGACATTGCCCGTTCCATTCTCAGCTAGAGCATCTTCTGTGTGGCGACATGCATGAACAGGCATTCCTTCATTGAAGGTTGTGCGTTAGACCTGGCAAGCACGTAAAACTCTACTGCCAATCATTAGCAGACTGGAGTTCCGCTGTGACGACCCCTAACCGGGAAAAGCCGAAAGACACAAACAAATTAAGTTAGGAGGTCTATTCTCTCCAGGTTTGAATGAGCACCTTTAAGATTTTTAGGTGATTGACATAAGGGTTGATTGCCACACATTTAAATAGAGGGAATTGTTCTGTTACTTGTTAAGCTACACTGAAGAAAGCACAATTATTACAGCCGAAACCGGTCTGGTGGATTTATTCACTCTATGGTATGTACTTATTAGCACAAACACTCAATAAATTATAATATTTTCCACACCACGGTCTGCTGGTCATTGACTTTGCTGAATACTAATTTTGAGACCTGGCAGCAGCCTTACTTGCAGGGTTTTTTTTGTTTTCTATATTGGAAATGACAATCAGGTTTATTTGCAGAATAAATGATTTACAGTTACAGATCTGACAAATGACATTTTTGTGTTATTGCCTTGTTTTAGCAGATATTGTTAAGATCTTTGAATTATGGTAGCAAAGTATTGCAATGCATAAGTAATATCTTGATACAGACAGGGACAGAAGAGCATTTACAGATATTATATTCTGCCTTCCTAGTTTTACAGAATATAGAATTTAAAGTCAATGTTACATTTTAAAAGTGATAATGCAGTCAAAAGTTCAGATCTCATGCAAGACAGGAGTGCAGCATAAATATGTGTCATTAAAGCCAGAAGTTTAAATCTCATGTCAGAAAAGAATGAAATGTAATTTTACTATATGAAGAAACCTTCCACACTTGTAATGGACAGGCAACTAAAGTTCCAGTATCCCGTCAGTTCAATTCTAGTAATAAATGCATATTTCATGCAGATATTGCAGTTTACCAGAACACACCAGAGGCACAGACATATGTAAATAAGTTGTCAGATTACAGGCCAGATGAGTAAGCTGAATTAATAACAGTACTGCATTCCATAAAATAGTATGGAAAAGATTTGTTAACAATTATTAGTGACAGTTTTATGCAATAACAGTTCTTACTATTTATCCAAGAAAATTATAGACAGTAATGATAAATCCTTGCAGTATTCAGCAGTACTGAAAGAGTTAAATGGCATCAGCTAACAGAACATGTGCATGTAAGGCAGTGGGCAAAGACCTGCACACTTAAATTCCTTTGTGAATTACGACCTGAGGGTCACAGAATAAATGTAGAAAATTCAATGAACCATAAACCTCCAGTACTCAACAACTACCAAGTAGATACAGAAATAGTGAATTAAAGTCCAAAAATATCATGGCAGCATCGGCAGAAATCCAAACTTATATATTTTCAAAGTACTCTCCAACACAGTTTCTTTAGCCAAGGGCATAGTTTATTCACAAGCAGATAAAAAACAGTAAAACAGGTAAGTGCTTTCACAAACCAACTGTTTACTTCATCAGACCATCACATTAACTATCCCATCACTCCCTTAAATACTCAAACATCACAAAATCATGTTCAAACTAACCAATCACACATTACAACCAGATACCTTCAAAATTTAAAGCAACAACCATCTAAAAATGCAAGTGGATACACACTAAAACCTTAACATGCATACATAAAAAATATATATACACATATATGTATATATACACATATAAATATTTAAAAACATGAATATCTGAAACAGAACAGGGGAATTATTTCATCAGCCTCCTGTTCTTTAGTTTAGGGGTAATTACTATATGTTCTTTTAACCCCTTTCCCAAGTGTGCCCCCAGATTCACGATCCATTTAAGTTCCTTCTCTTCTGTTCTACCACTGATATTTCCCATCCTAATATCTCCATACCTAGTTCAAATACACTAAACCTAAATTGGTGGTCAACTCCATATGTTAGCACATGCTAAGCAATAGCACTATAAATTCTGTCCTCTCTTCAAACAATACATATGGTCTCTAATATGTTCCCTCGTCTGTTCGTTTTACCTATGTAAAATGCTTTACAACATATACAGCGAGCAAGATACACTAAATTTTTACTGTTACAGTCTGCATCGACTGTAACAACATATCTTCTTGCTATATCAGGGTGTTCAAATACCAAATCCTCAGAAATATATGCACAAAAATTACAGTTATTACATCTTCTAGTTTCCCCACCATGTGTGTCAACCCTTACATCGGTTTACTATCAAAAGTGCAAATGGCACTCCGTCGACTGTCATATACTCGAACATGGAAGGTCGTAATCGGTAATGTCGAAGGCAAAATAATCAATCTAGGAATGGTTTAACATGGGTCGAGGTAGGTGTTCAGTATTATTCCAAACTACAAACATCTCCCCTACCTCGACCCATGTTAAAACCATTCCTAGATTGATTATTTTGTCTTCGACATTACCGATTACGACCTTCCATGTTCGAGTATATGACAGTCGACGGAGTGCCGTTCGCACTTTTGATAGTAAACCCTTACATCACTATTACTTCTTGGATAATCTAGTCTTTGTTTAAGTGATTTACTATTCCTATATACCATGTGGGGTTTCTCACCTACTAAATGTGCTATATCACTACCAACCTGCAGAACAGGCCAATTTCTTTCCAATATTCCTTTCAACACCCTATTGTCACTAGTATATGTGAACGTAAATGCCACATTATCAAACCTTCTATTCCATTTAGTGCTATCATAAACACCAGCTGAATAATATGGCTTTGCTCTATTCACCCTAGTATCTCTAGCATAATTACATGCCTCCATGATATCATTTCCACTATAGCCTCTCCCCTTAAAATCATGTTCCAGTTGCCTAAGTTCTTGTTCAAAGTCACCATCTCTATCAGCTAACCTTGAGCATCTCATAGCTTGCCCTCTCAGCACATTACAAAATATGTGCTGAGGGTGCATACTCATTCTATGGACATATGTTGCCATCTGGCAGCTCTTCTGATATCGATTAGTGTGCACACAACAATCATTGTCCACATTAATCTTGATGTCCAGGAAGTCTATTTCCTTTACTGAATGTTTGCCAGAAAACTTCAAAAAGATGCTACTTCTATTAAGATATTCAATAATCATCAGTAGATCTGCCTCTTCACCCTCCCATAATAGGAAAAGGTCATCACAAATTGTCTATACAATCATAGTGAGGCTAATGCTAACTCATGTCCAAAGACATTACTAGTTTCCCACTCTGCCATTACTACATTGGCGTAGCTATTGGCACATGGTGTGCCCATAGCTATGCTAGACACTTGTAGGAAGTATACACCATCAAAAACAAAGGCATTGCTATCCAACACCAGTTCCAATAAGTAACAGATCAAATCAATCTGTTTTTCCTCATAGATTTTATTTTAAATTAGAAATCTCTTTACTATTTCTGCTCCTTCACCATTAGGAATTATTGTGAACAACGAGTTCACGTCCAATGTCAACATAATGTATTTTGCTGTATAGCTGTTCCCCTGGTATAACTAAACAAATCTTGTAAAAAATTGTTTACTATCATTAAGAATATATTCACATTTCTTCAGTGCTGGTCTAAGCTGCTTATCACTGTAAATGGATAGTGGCTCAGTCAACCAGCCACTGCCTGCTACTATTGACCTGAATGGAGGTTTAAAAGTATCCTTATGCATCTTAGGCAAACCCTGGAATATAGATACTAAAGGGTGTTCAACCACAAAATATCTAAATAAATCCTTGTTAATTACCAAGTTGTTTATACACTCAACAAGTGCATTTAACACCCTTTCATACAAAGTATTAATCATCTCTTTGTCAATACATTTATACACTTTAACATCTCTTAACATGGCATTCAGTGTAGAAAAATAATACACTCTATTCATTACAGCAATTAAACCACCCTTGTAAATGGACAGATTACAATAGACTCATCTGATTCCAAGCCCTTAAGTGCTTGTTTTTCATTACATGACAGATTATCAAACCTATTTTTAATACCTTTCTTATTAATTTGAAAAAAACTCATAAACTTTTTGTTCACATAACTTATAAAATACATCCAATACTGGGTGGCACTGGGGGTTAAACACACTAGGTTTCTTAAATATAAAACTATTATCATTAACCAATATGTTATTAAATAACTTTTTAAGTTGCACAGTACACGTTAACATTTTAATATCCACTAACACATCAGATAATACAGAAGTTTGAGCAGGTAAAAAAGAAAGTCCTTTACACAAAACAGAATGCTCAGTTTGTGTTAAATACCTGCTAGAAATGTTCCAAACTAAGTCTGTTCCATTGTCTTCCACATTTTCTCTATTGTATTGGCTCCCTGGTTGTCCATTTTCCTCCTGTTCCTCCCTCAATACTCTCCATTGTCCATCGATTGCTTCCTCTTCATTCTTATCAGTAATGGCAGTGAAAAAAATGGTTCCCTGGTTACCATCACAGTTTTTGGTCTAACAACAGGGCCTAGATCCACTCTCCTGGCCTCCATAGAAGAACACATACTCACAGCCTCTCCAGCAATGGGCATGGTATAAAGAGACCCTTCCTCCATTGATTGTGATTGGACACTTTCCACCACATGGTCAGTTGCCACAGCTACAACAGTTTTTGCTCTATTCATTTGTACTTGGAATCCAGGCCCTGTTGTTAGACTGAAAACTGTGATGTGACCAAGGAACCATTTTTTTCGAGAGCCACATTTTAGAGACATATCAAGGGACCCTTGGATATTAAGGTGAGTCTTCCAATACCTCAGCAGTGACTGGGACAATGCAGAGTAAGGCCTAAACTTGGCAAAATCTGTGGTGCACAAGTCAAGTATAATCAGAAAAAGACCACCAAAACCAGAAGTAAAGATTATTGTTTTTCTTCATTTGTTTAAATGTGTTTCAATTATCTAAAAATATTTTTAATGTGTACACAACAGATGTGCAGTGTTAAAGCAAGTATGTATAATTTCATTTTATATTTCCAGACAACTGTATAACAGTACTAGTTTTCATTTTATGTTTTTATCTGTGTTCAGATAATACTGGCAGAAAAGGTATTTCTTTAGTATTAGTTTAACTAGTTTCCATAGAGTATAAACTGCTATTTTGGATGTTCAGCATAAATATGTATCTCTTTGGTGTAAATTTCAGTCAGATTTCAGAATACAGCATTCATACTCAGTTATACATTTCTAACAGCATTACTAGACTGTTTAGAACATGCAGTTATTTCATGCCTCACATTATTCAGTCAGTTTTAAGGGTAAAGTGACAGAATTATTTGTAATAGGCTTAATAAAATAAGTTATCTAAAGAATATGTAGCAATAGTTATTTAATATAATCAAGGTATGATATGTCAAGCTTAATTTGTTAATTAATTTACAGAATACAGTGCACATTACATAATAATTATTGCACATTAGACAGAAAGTTAAAAAGACACTGACAGATCCAAAATGCAGAAAGCATAGGTTTCAGTAAATGTACCTATACTATTATAGTACGTATATATTTACAGGATATTTAAGTCACACATTTAAAAGGCAGACATCTATTACAGCACATAGAAATTTAAAAGGTAAATAGACAGGATTATTAGTAACAAATCTAGCGGAGGATTTACAGAAACAAGTTAATACAGCAAATGGTAATTATGCTTCAATATATAAGTATTATAGGTGTAAAAGGAGAGGTTACAAATGGAGATATAAAACACTTATTACCAGTTGTAACACATTAAAGAATTGCCAGTTATAATTAAATTATAAAGTTAAGAGACTTCAATCCAAAAGATGTTCAAATAATTAAGTGGTGCAGCGGTAGTATTGTCACCTCACAGTAAGAGGTTTTCTGGTTTGATTGTCAGCTGGGAAGCCTTCTGTGCAGAAGCTGCATGTCCGCCCTGTGTTTGTGTGGGTTTCCTCCGGGTGTTCCAGTTTCCTCCCACGTTACAATGACATGCATCTGGAGCATTTCTCCCTGTGCCTCCTCTGAAAATTGACTTTGTTCCAAGTCAGAGTTTTTCGGTAAACAAATGTTAAATAAATAAAATTAACAGACCATAAATACTCAAGTGACACCTAGATATTAAACTTGCTCTTCATTTACTAGATAAAGAACAATTATTTTATAACTGTTATATTAATAGATTTATAAAGCAATTACAGAAGCAAATCCCATGTCAGTAATTTCAGAGACAATTGCTACTGAATAAGTCCTACATAAGTACAGTTAGTAGAACAGGACTTGAATATACCTGAAAATGTAAGGTCAGGCTTATGTCTTCATTTTATAAGTAACTACAGAAATAGATATCTATTTAGGTATCTCAAGAGAAATTGTATGATCAGGTTTAATTTAAATGTAGTTTGTAAGACAAAAATACAGTGTTCTCTTTTCATAAGTCTAGAAATGCAGCCATATTAAAGCACATTTCACATGCAGATTCAATAAGAAAAGAATGTTTCTACAACTTTCAGTCAACAATACTGATAAGAATAAAACCTGCTAACACAATGTGCAGTACATTAAGTACAAACAGGTTTGGGAACCAAGGTTAAAGCGGTGTGTAGAATTTACAGGGATTTGGTATTATTAGAAGATACTTCAGACACAGTGATTTAGTTAGTTCAGATGGAGACACAGAAAGTCGTTGCATTGCAGGCTTCAGATGTTTGGTACAGACACTCAAGAGTCAGTGCAGAAGTCAGGTCAAATATCCAACATTCCAGAATATTAATTATATAGTTCAGGAGGAAAGGAAAAATCCTGAGCATAAAGAGTGCAGAAGCTACAAACATAATAATTTGTTGTTTTCAGTTTATCATCTCTGTTATTGGAGACAGTAAGATTTGACATTCTGAGTACAGAATTTATGGACAGTATAATGAGTGCAGAAGCTATGGTCATTATAATTCAGTCTGTTTCAATTTATCAGTACCGTTGTTGAAGACAGTAAGATTTGTTTTGCATACTGTTGACATCTACCTCCACTGTACATAATAAAACATTCTTAAATTAACTGTGGCATATGCAGACTTTTATTCTGAAAGTTACAAGAAGATTTAGCACATAAAGGAGAGACTGGCACCTGTTCAGCACACTTCTGTGTAATTAAAATATAAAGACATTCATTCCAGTTTATTCCAGTATTTTACAGTCCTTTCAGTTCTTACACTTATTAACAGTTATTTTCAAAGAAAATATTGAAATCTATCCACTTTCTATAACATTTTCTTTCTTTCCTTTTTAATGGCTTTTATAATTTCTTTGTGTAAATATTTCTTCATAACATACTCATATTGTACTCTTTTATTGTTTGCCCTTTCTCCATATTTAATTTTCATATCATAAACGTCTTTTTAAACTAATTTATTTAATTATTCTTCATTACCTTTCCCCTTTTATTTTGACTCAAATATTCCTATAAATCTTTATATTTATAGTAAAAATATCTTTTCTATCCCCATTCCCCTCAAATCTTTATATTTATAGTCAAAATATCTTTTCTAACCCCATTCCCCTCAACTCTCACCACTTTTATTAAGCATAACATTAACAACATTAACATAGAAACTGTATAAACTATAGGATTCTTTAAAACCAAACTTCCCTCACTAACATTCAAATAAACAACAATGATCTTGACTGGGTTTAACTTAGACCCCAAAATAAAACAGAACAAAACCTGCAATATATTCTTTTCCTTATTTGACAGAATCATGTAAACGTTAGCCAGATAAGCTGTTTCCCCAAAATATGCATATTAAATAGATATTTTTTTTCTAAAGGATAAACTAAAAGACTTCCAAAAACAAATGTTTCTTCAATATAATTAATGAGCTTGTTCCACCTCTTATTAATAACTTCATAACTTCCAAAAGGCACACCCAGTAGACTTATTTCCTCTTTATTAAACTGTACCCCCTCTATTTGATTACTATCACCAAAACCTTTAACTTTTTCTTAATGTAAATGTACTTCTACATTCCTTAAAATTTTACATAAATACGTCAATGTATTTTTTTAAATAATAATCATGCCATCTGCATAAAACATGAAACATGGAAGAAATAAACCATGTTTTATAACATAATACCCATTCTTCATATCTTTCTGGATTTTACTTCCAATAGCATTTATAACAAATAAAACACTACTCATGGGGGTAACCCTGACATATTCCCTTTTTAGTACTGAAATTTGAATATAGCCATTCATTAATTAGAACTTTAACTAAGCTATTGTAGTAAGCAGATTTTAGCACCTTCAGAATTCTCCCTTCCACTCCTTATTCATCCAGAATGTCCCATAAAGCTATATGACCCACATTATCAAAAGCTTTATTCACATCTCCACTATAATTTTAATCTTTTCTTTCATTATTTCACTTGATGGAGCAGTGGTACAGTGGTTGTGTTGTCACCTCACAGCAAGAGGTTCTCCTGTTCAATTCTTGGCTGGAGTGCCTTCTGTGTGGAGACTGCATGTCCTCCCTACATTTGCGTAGGTTTCCTCCCACATTACACAGACATGCATCTAGAGGGTTTCTCCCAAGGCCTCCACTGAAAATTAGCTTTGCTCCAAGTCAGACTTTCCCAGTAAACAAAGTAAGCCAAACAAATGAGCTGTAGGAAGCACAAGTCCAAGGCTAACGATGTAAAATAAATTTAATAAAGTAAGCACACGCTTTCGGAGAACTCAATGGTGCTCCTTCTTCAGACAAAAAGGTTAAACATTTCTAAGTACCAAACACAATTATATAAAATTAATTATGCTGATTGAGTGTATTCAAACTAATGAATCACATAACCCCATCGTTGTAGCGAGCGCCTCATCAATAATACTAACAACAACAGTCATGGTACGTCCACTAGTGAACAACAGTTGCCATCCACCTCAAATTCAAGTAGCCAAAACAACTTGTCCCAAGGGGGCTTTTCCAGGAACAACAAATCAAAGCAGATGAACCCGCGTGCGAGGAACAATTTTGACAACTCCAGGAACAGGAGAAATCCGAGGAGGAGATAGCCAGCACACAACAAGATCCTGCGATTATGGTTGACTCCAGGGGTGATTTTAAAATCTATAACTACACTAGTTTTGACATCAGTAAAGACATGGTGGACTTCTTTTCAAAGGGTCTATTGTTTGTGCCTGATTCCCACTTTGACATTGTCAAAACCATTGTTGACTTGAAACTGTTCGTAAGGAAACTTAATTTAAACATCTTAATGCACGAGAAACACTCTGCAAGTGTTAGTAGTAATCTTAGAATTCCCAGTGTTTTTAATCCCCCCTTGCATGAGGCTCTACGTAGTGTTGAGAAAATGTGTGAGCTAGATTTTAGAGCTTTAGCTAAGAATAAACTTCACTCACACAAACATAGGTTGAATATCACTAAACTTGAGCGTCATTTGATTTCAACATTGCAGAATTCTCACATTAGAGTCATGAAACCAGACAAGGGGGGTGGTCTGGTCTTTATGGACCAATACTTATATGCTGACAAAATGTTTAACATGTTAGACACGGGATTCTATACTTTGGTCACCATCAATGAAGTTAATCAAGCTTATTCTAGGATAAGAGGTAGTATTGAAGATTTATTCTTGGAAAGGGTCATCGACATTGACTGCTACCATTACTTGACGGTGGTGGCCCCTAGGTTCCCCGTCTTGTTTGGTATTCCTAAGATTCATAAATCTATTAGCGACCCACCTTTCCATCCTATTGTTGATGGCCATGGGTCTATCACTTGCATGTGCCAAGCAGGTTGATAATATTTTGAAACCACTATTAGAATTCGAGTCACAAATTTGTAAGGACTCGTGGAGTTTTTTACACGACATAGGGATTATCCCTTTTAATAGTGAGTGGTGGTTTCTAACCATTGACATTAAAGATCTTTATACCGTCATTCCTCAACAGCTTGGCACACAGTGGGTAAGTGAATTTCTTAGGAATAAAAAGGTTAGTGACAATAACGTTTACTTGGTTGAAACTTTATTAGAAATTGTAGTAAATTCTAACTTTATGCTGTTCGAGGGTAACATTTACCTCCAGTGTTCAGGTGTAGCTATGGGTTCACTGTGTGGGGGCAGTTTTGCCAACTGTGTGTTGGCACACTGGGAAAGACATCCGAAATAAATCTAGTGTCTGCTGTTTGCTTTTTACACCATTTTATCATTGCTAACCTTCTAATCTTATTGATTAAGCTATTAACATTAACATAAGTGGCCTGGACAAATTTCCCCTGGTAGCATAATTATATCTGCCCTCCCCTGAAAAGAGGCCACTAGCCTACTGGGACTAACCTGGTGAACAAAGGATAAATAAATACATAAATGTGCTATTTTATGTAACATCATTGTACACAAGCAGTTGCAGCAGGGCAGACACATTCAGGAAGAAGAATTCATAGACTTAGCAGTGAAGATTGATGAGGAGCCTATGGAAGAGGTAGCTGCAAGGGGAGAACTAAGCCAGTAAAAGGTAGGTACATATAAATATGTTGCCATAATAAAACAGTATTGTACATAAAAAAGTGAGTCTCCCAGGCTGTGCTATTCCAAAGTGTCAAGTTTCTGATGCATGATGTGGCCATCTATTGTGTGTTTGTATTTATATATGGGCATCATGGAACTGTGATTGTGTGCAGGTGCTGGGACACAGACTCATTAGATATTGCAGCACTGTGGTAAGATCTAGCAGACAGGTCCAGGGCACACAGGAGATATGTGCACAGACCTTTTATGCCCAATTCATGGGAGCACCCTATCCAGGAATGGTTATAACCTCTATCCAGACTCTTCCAACGAGGACCATATAACAGAAGAAGACATCCCTTCCTGGGTAGATCTGTCTACAATTTCCTTTCTTGGTGTGTCTTCCTGTGTGCCTGTGATGGGTTTGAGGTGATGCCCATAGATTGTGGTGGGAATCTGGATAGCACACTGCTCATATCCAGCACAGATACTGTGACCCCTTGGCTGTACAGGACTTTGGCTGCCATTCATCATCATCCGAGTCTGACACAGTGGTGGCTGGTGACTTCAAATAGAAGGGGGGCTGTAGGAGACAGCTGAATGGGTGGGGCCAATGGGAAGGGGTGTGACCAACTAGAAAGGAGAGGAGCTATGCTCAAAACCACCAAAACTGGAACTTTAATTAAATACACTGCCCTGGGTGCCAAACTGTTATGAGAGTCCAATCAAGACAATGTGAAGTGTAGAAGAAAAAAAATATTTCAATGCATTGGCTGCATTACAGCTTACGTAATATCTAGATGGAAACAAAAAGACTGTGAGCCATGAAAAAATAAATTACTTTTTAAATACATTACTGGAATGCCAGTCAAAATCAAGCACAAGAAAAACAAGCAGCACTCAACTCAAACCACTTCTCCTTGCACTGCAGTTCTAATTATAATTTATATTCAGCTTTATAAAAAGTACCAAGTAACATGCTGAAAGTAGCAATCTCTGAGATACCCCCACTTGTAAAAATGTTTCTTATCTAAAAAAGACCTGCTTCCTGACAACAACTATCTACTTGTTTCATGGGGAAAACATGATCAAAGTAAAAATGACCAGCAAACAAGAAACAAGCTCAAGATAAATTGCTTGAAGGATTACTGCACAGATTATGGACCACACATGATAGATTGGCATTCTGTTTAGTTTATGGGTAAAGCCTGCAAAGATGACTCCAAGTCTCCAACAAAGGTAATGAGCTTCTTAAAATACTGTAATTTTGTCCTTTATTACAAATACTGTCATATGCATTTCAGTACCTAATACTTATACATTATCTAGTTATGTAAGTATTCTCTGCATGGCAACAACAAAAAGGCTTTCAATGCTGGTAATTCTTTAACAGTAAGCTTACTTGCATCTTACAATCTCAGGTAAGCTTACCTGAAGGTCATGAAAGCATTGCTAGTTAAACACAGAGCAACGGGCACTTTCTGAATAATAAGAAGCATAATCAACAGTATAAAAATATGACAGAAAACCAGAACATTCTGCAAAATCAAGCAAGGACAGATGAAAAGCCACTGTAGTACTTGTGTCTACCTTGGATGGGGGGATACTCTGCACACTTAAACTGCATAACTGCTCCTTGCCTTGCTTGGACACATCCAGAGTCACTACATGGGGGAGTGGGGTGCAACAAGTATGTCACAACTTGAAATGTCTCTGGCTGACTGCGATGGCTCTGACACATTTGTCATACTCTCAATCTCAGAGCAAGAAATCTGGACAAAGCCATACACAGAAGTGGGACAAAGGCCCAAAAATAAGGATAATATTTAAAGACTGCACTTACAAACTTTTCTGAAGGGTATGAAATCTGAAACTTAAATGTCTGTCATTTTCTTACTTTAGTCTTTAATGATTTACCACTAATTTGCCAGAAAAAATGCAATTTTATGAAACATGAACCAAAAATGTGATGCAAAAATATAAAATAGCCACACAATACAGCTGGGAAACCATCAAAGAAGGGGCACTTTTTAATATTAGTACTGTTAGCTTGAGCAGCTGACAAAATAAATGAATCTACATGCATTTCTGAAATAAAAGTGATCTATAACTCTGATTATTACAGTTATTTATTAATTGTAAACCCTCCACATTTTCTTCCAAAATTGCCATTTTGCGGAGGGATTATTAGAGGGAGAGCAACATTTTGAGCCAAAATCGGGGACAGTTGAGAGGTTTGGATATGCCCAATTCTATAAAGCAATTTGCACATACCTCTCAACCTGTTAACAGGAAATCTGGAGAAGGCCAAATATATTGGGGGAACATACAAACAGTACTAAGAATTGCTCTTTTATAAACTTAGTTGATAGAACAACAGGTCTTGATTTAGCATGCATTTTTTCTTAAGTCTGAAACTCAATGTCTGTCATTATTTAGTGATTTCATTCCTAAAGGATTTGCCAGAAAACCACATATTTTGAGGAACAAACTAAAAATAAGAAGCAAAAAGCTATTCATTCTGTGAAAATCTGGACAGTTGAGAGGTATAGTTCAGCCGAGCCGGGGCTGTCTGAGTTTGCCATCCTTCCCCCTCACAAAATCATGGTCGAATGGAGCCACCCCCTGCAGCCATTCCAATGTCCCATTACTTGGCTATTTTGCCCCATTTACCATTAACACTGCATTGTGCATACTTCTTTACTTTTACAATGATTTGGATTTTATTTGCAAGTTTTATTTTGTATTTTACATCACAAACACTAAGACAACTGCTGAACAAAGCAAAACAGTCTCACAATGAAAATAGACTTAGCATTAAAACTCTGCCCTTGAAACTCACATTCATTGAAACAGCATTGAAATCCACATTCAAAGAAAATACATTTGGGTAGTATAAAGATTAACTTTGGTCTGTTTTCAAATGATAGGCCCCTTGCACACAAAACACATGTGTTGTGTGATACGCCTTCCTGATTGTATTAAATTATATTCCTTGTATAATACAGTACAGTTTGTTTTGAACATTTTTCCAGTAAACAATGAAACAAAATGCATGCACCAATGACAAAACTGCCCAACTGAGAACATTTCCATCATAAAAAAGTCTACTCAAACATAGCCCAACGGCCACAGGACCTGGTTGCCACAAAGGAAGAAAGGCAGATAAATTCAAAACACTTGAATGTCATTTCTGAAATGCAACTTGAACCGGACTGGTTACTGTGTACATTAGATGTCACAGCCCTGTATACCAATATCCCACATTGGGCAGGGCTTGAGGCTTTAGAATACTGGTTATACAAAACAGAACTTTACCAGCCCAGTTTCAATATGTTTCTTATTGGCCTCCCGGAACATGTGCTCACTAAGAATGTCTTTTTTTATCAGGACAAATGTCTCTTGCAGATACAGGGCATGGCTATGGGAGTGTCATTTGCCCCAATATATGCCGATTTGTTCATGGCATATATTGAGGAACAGATTATCTATGATTGCTCCCATAATTTGTTTATGGAGGAAATGGATATTTGGAAGAGATACTTGGATGATTGCTGGAAGGATTGGAGATCGGATGTTGAATACCTATTGGATTTTATTAGCTATTTAAATGAGAATAAATGGGGAATACAGTTCATGGTTAATTATCATAAAGATAGGATCACCTTCTTGGATGTTCTAGTTATTAGGGCTCCGGATCACACTTTGACTACTGAAGTCTATTGTAAATTCCCTGAACACAACTCCCTTCTCCATGCCATCAGCTTTCATCCCCCCATATCTGCAAGAACATTCCTAAGTCCCAATTTATGAGATTGAAATGCATCTGTTCTGATGAGGGCACATATGGGCATTTCAGGGATGACCTGGTATCTAGATTCAGTGACAGGGGGTACAAAATGGGACAAGTTCTGCATGTTAAAAACAGCATGGAGAATATGGAAAGGAAGAACCTCCTTCAATATAAAGAAAAACCCAAATGTGGGGGATCCCCTTTAAGGTTTGTCACCCCCTATGGTCATAACACTGGGGCACTGATGGACAGTGTAAAAAAACACTGGAATATCTTGTTGGCTGACAACAGATTAAGTGAAATTTTGGGAAGTAGATGTTTTTTTTCCTTCAGAAAAAGAAAAAAATTGGCATCACATTTTAATTATTCTAAAGACTATCATGATAGTTATAAACTTTATTCCCAAGTTACACTTTCAGGAGATCCCTTAACCTTTTGCTTCCCATGTGGACACTGTGTTCACTGCCCCAGAATTCTTAAGACAAAAAGTTTCGGTAGTTAAAACACTGCTCAGGTCTTTGACAATTCTTTCTTTGCAAACTGCCACACAGACTGGATAATATATCTTGCTAGCTGCAGTTGTTTGGCTTTTTATATTGGGCAAACATCAGGGCCGCTGAAGTTTAGAGTCTCCGAGCACCTTAGTGACATCAAACACCATAAATTAACCAATGCCCTTTATAAACACACCATACTGCATACAAATACTGTGTTCAGTTTTACAGTGATTGACAGAATAGGGGGGGTCCAGATACAATAAATCTGGTTGGCATGAAATATTAAATGGAAAGGAGAAAAAATGGATCATTACGTTAGGGGACTTATTTAAACCTGGATTAAATGAGGACCTTTAATTGGTCACATGTTTATTTTCTAATTATATATAATGAGTAGAATTGTTGCAATGTATTCACACTGATGAAGGCTAAATGAAAGTATAGCCGAAACCGGTCTGATTTCTACTCTTTATGTGCTTTTGCACAAGGAAATAAAAAGCTTTAGTGAAGATAGCCACTGTTTGCTGGTCTTATGCTTTTGAACTGTTCATGTGAGGCTGTTAGCCCATTAGGTAATTCATTTGATTTTTAACAAAATACTAAATTGAGCCATCCCCTGAGGAGTTCAGGAGAAAGCTAACACTATGTATGAGTTTCTAACTCGCTGAGAAGCCCATTAATTTCTCTGCTGATCTTGCCTAATGCATTGGTAGGTCTTTCAATGTACAATGCCAAATTATTTCTGCAAAGCAGGCCCAATTCACCTTTTGA
Source organism: Protopterus annectens (assembly GCF_019279795.1). Classification (NCBI taxonomy): domain Eukaryota; kingdom Metazoa; phylum Chordata; order Ceratodontiformes; family Protopteridae; genus Protopterus; species Protopterus annectens. Next base: position 741,299,819 of record NC_056737.1, on the reverse strand, counting down.
AATCAGATATAGGGCTGTGCCAGTCCCCATTAGCATATACTGAATGAGGAATGGTGAAGTCTTATCTTTTGAAGTCGGGCATGGATTAGCATGCTCAGTTTGGCGTGTTTTTTCAACACAAAATTCTTTTACAATCCATCCTATTGCATATAAATATATATATATATATATATATATATATATATATATATATATATATATATATATATACATACCCACACACACACACACACACACACACACACACACACACACACACACACACACACACACATATGCACATAACGTGTACTGGGTGATGAAAGCAAAAATCATTAAATTCAAAGTACTCAAACAAAATTGTTCAAAAATCAACACTTCAAACAAAAGAAAAAATAATTTCTCAGCTTGTTTCCTGCCTTTCCTGTAACTACTCTAGTCCAGATACATATTTGTTGTAACCAGGACTGTTTGTAAGCTTCTGAGCCCACAAAGCCTTTCTGTGTTGGAGGGAAGCCTTCTAGCTTATTAGTGGGAGTGGTAAGCACTAGGTAGCCTATCTACCACAGAAGTGGTTTCTGGCCCAGAAATTGTAGACTATTGGCCGTTTGAGCAGTTTTTCCATCTCTTTCAACTTATTGGTTTAAAAGCCCATGTTTGTGCTTGTTTCCCATCTTCCTGTAACTAGTCTAGTCCAGATACAGATTTGCTATATCCAGGACTGTTTGTAAGCTTCTGAGCCCCCCAAGCCTTTCTGTGTTGGAGGGAAGCCTTCTAGCTTATCAGTGGAAGTGGTAAGCACTAGGTAGCTTATCTACCACAAGAGTGGCTTCTGGCCCAGGAATTGAAGTTTAATTGCTGTTTGGGCAGTTTTTCATCTCTTTCAACCTTCTGGTTTAAAAGCCTGTGTTTGCACTCGTTTCCCACCTTTCCTGTAACTAGTCTAGTCCAGATAAAGATTTGCTGTATCCAGGACTGTTTGTAAGCTTCTGAGCCCCCCAAGCCTTTCTGTTTTGGAGGGAAGCCTTCTAGCTTATCAGTGGGAGTGGTAAGCACTAGATAGCCTGTCTACCACAAGAGTGGTTTCTGGCCCAGAAATTGTAGTTTATTGGCTGTTTGGGCAGTTTTTCCATCTCTTTTAACTTTCTGGTTTAAAAGCCCATATTTGCACTTGTTTCCCACCTTTCCTGTAACTAGACTAGTCCAGATACTGACTTGCTGTATCCAGGACTGTTTGTAAGCTTCTGAGCCCCCCAAGCCTTTATGTGTTGTAGGGAAGCATACTAGCTTATCAGTGGGAGTGGTAAGTACTAGGAAGCCTATCTACCACAAGATCCAGGTACAGATTCTCAGTTTCAGCACTTGAATTTGCTTATTTGTGCTCAGCACTTGTTCAGAACTTGTTAGCACTAAACAAGCTACAAATTACTACAGCACTCAACCTTCTTCTTTACCTAGAGGAAAACAGTTTGTGTACTTACTTTCCTCACTCACTTAGAGAAAAACAGCTCTTATACTCACTTTCCTCACTTGTCTAGAGGAAAGAGTTTTTTTATTCAGGCATGTCCAAGGGTCAACTCCCAGTGTTCTCTCCTGTCTATATGATGAATCTGGGCATCTTGAGGCAATGTAGCAATTGCCTCATGTACACAGACATCCCTCTCTTCCTACCACCCGACTCCACAACCTGTGAAAGATGCACTTATCTAGCCAAACTGGAGGTAAAGCTCTCTCCAACCAAGACTGAACTTGACAGTCAAGAGGAGAAAGTAAACACCTGCACCACACCACACTCATCACATAGTCCCACTAAACCTACACCATCAAAATCCATACATAGAAACATAAAAACATTTGCAGAGGCTCTCAATAATAATCTGCTCAAGCAACAGAGACATCCAAAGCAGAAACGCAAGCAACCTCCACCCCCAACACAACCCAAATGACACATAGCCCACACACTCAGTATGCCAATAAACCAGAGCCCATAAGGCAAACCAACATCCCCAACACACTAGTCATAGGTGACTTTATATTCAGGCACACCGCTGTCCCACTCACCAGGCTAAACAAGGAGAAGGTTGCTGTCAGCTGCCTGTCAGGTGCCAGGATCCACCACATAACCCACACACTCAGGTCACTCCACAACAAGTACAAATATGACTCTGTCATTGTCCATGTTGGTGTGAATGACCTGAGGCACTCTCTGGACTACATGAAAAGAGACATGGAAGAGCTCTCTGATCTTGTAGCCCAGGCAGGTATGACCCTAGCCCTGAGTAGCATCCTGCCATCGCCCAGAATGATACCACAGTACAAGGACAAAATGATTGACTTCAACAATTGGCTAAGCTTCTGGTGTCATTCTAAAGGGATCCAGTATCTGTCTGCCTGGGATGACATGGTCAATAGACCATGATGCTTTGCCAGAGATGGCCTGCACCTGTTGCCCCTGGGCTTCCGGATACTGGTTAAGGCACTTGCCGCCCCTATAGTGCCTTTTTTAGGCAAGGTTCAAATGACAAATTCACCACCATAACAGGAACAGGCAAGCAAAAACTGAGGGAAATGTTACTCAATGCTAGAAATCTAAATCTCAAAATGCGCTCACTCGAGGCACTCCTTAAAATGGAGAACATCGATATCTGTGCAGTGACTGAGACCTAGTTCAAGGCTGTAGAGAGCACCCCTGCATTACCAGGCTATAACTCATACCACACTTTTCGGCCATCTAACCTGGACCAGAACACCAAAGGCGGAGGTGTGTCCATATTCATTAAGGATATCCACACCTCCAGGCTAGTTACGCAGCATAATGCATCCAAGGTTATCCTAACTCTAGGCAAAACCGCAATCCAAATTGTAGCTTGCTACAGATCCCCCACCATGCCCCAGGATTCCCACTCGTCTTTTCTTGATATACTGGAAAATATTAGGGTTCAACCAAACACCCTAATAATGGGTGATTTCAACTACCCCACCATTAACTGGGAAAACTATTCATGTACCAACTCCTTCACTCAACTCTTTCTGGAATTCATAAATTCCAATGCCCTGGATCAACTTATCCACACCCCCACCAGGGGCAACAATATCCTAGACCTAGTCATTACCAACATGAGTGACCGGTGTTCCACGCCTGAAGTCAACTCCTCATTGTTCAGATCCAACCATAAGCTAATCACCGTAGATATCCGCATCCTGCCTCCACCCACCATTAAGGAAACCATGGTAAAAAAATTCTCCAAAGCCAACTTCATGCTTCTTGAGACAGAAGTGGTGAACTTCATGACACCCATGCAGATAGACAATAGCATTATGACTGCTGAATCCTACACAAATGCACTCTATAAGCACTTACACGAGTGCATGGACCATGCTATCTCAAACAGAACCAAGACACTATCCTCCAAAAAAAGGAAGCCAATCTGGTGGTCCCCTGCCATAAACAAACTCTAGAACAGAAGGAAGAAACTGTTGCAAAAGAGAGTAAAATCCCATGAGTGGAGGAGCTCCCTGATCAGCCTCAGTAAGAAGCTGAGATCCCTTATAAGATCCTCCAAAGCTAGCTACGAAAACAAAATCGCCACTGATTCTAAGGACAACCACAAAGCATTCTATAGCTATGTCAAGAATCTCATTGGCAACACCCATATCTGCTCTGAGTTACAGCACAACAGCACGAAAATCACAGAAACAACTGATATTGTCAACATCCTGGCAGATAGGTTCAGTGCTAACTTTACCCCTCCACCCCCACCCCTAAAGGGCCCATATCTATACAGGAAGAATGCAGAGTCCCTGTAATCACATCTATACAGGTAAAACCTGCACTCTCTAAAACCAAAAACACAGCATCCATGGGACCAGACAACATCCCAGGCTACGTTTTACACGAACTTCAGAATGAACTGGCTCCCCACCTAAGCACCATGTTCAATCATAGTCTCACATCAGGCTTTGTGCCCACTGAATGGCACACAGCAATATTTATCCCACTCCACAAAGGGGGAGCCACCACTGATCCTGGGAACTATTGCCCTATTAGACTGACGAGCCTGGTTTGCAAGGCCATGGAATGTATCATCATGAAACTCATAAACAAAGACATTGGTAACCTCCAGACTCTGGACCACACCCAGTTCGGTTTTGTGAAAGGCAGATCATGCCTTTTGAACCTGATCGACTTCTTTGAGGCAGTCATCAAAGCTGTAGACAAGGTAAGGCAGTTCACACAGCCTATCTTGACCTCACCAAGGCTTTCGACACCATCCCCCATTCTGGAATTATAGCTAAACTCACTAAACTAGGTATAAATCCCTATGTCACAAGATGGGTTGCCAACTGGCTCACTGACAGAACCCACACTGTAAAAGTTGCAGACTCCAAATCTGACTTCAAACCAGTGACAAGTGGAGTACCACAGGGTTCAGTCCTGGGACCTCTCCTGTTTGGTGTCTACTTCTCTGAAGTACAGGCTAACACAGAAGGCTTCTGGCTAATAAATGTTTGCAGATGACTCCAAACTAGGAGCCATAGTTGAGTCCCCAAATGATGTGGACATCCTACAGAAGGGCCTCACTGAGACAGATGCCTGGTGTCAGAGGCATGGCCTCAAGCTCAATACCAAAAAGTGCATTGTCATCCCCTTTGACAAAAACTCTGCACCCATGAACAACCACATAAACAGCAGTCTACGTAATGCCAAATGTGTGATAAGAGACCTTGGGACCTAGGTGGACAGTAGTTTCTCATTTGATAATCACATCACCACAGTAGTCAGGAAATCCTTCTATGTGGCACACCTCATCACAAAAGGGTTCTCATCCAGGGAAAAAGAGGTCATTGTTCCCCTCTACTCGGTATTCATTAGACCCATTATAGAGTATAACGCCTCTTTTGGAATGTATCTCACAAGACATCTGCAGCAGCTGGAAAGGCCACAGAAGTATCTCACAAAGAGGATTACTAGCCTCAAACAGATGCCCTACACTGACCGTCTCAAAAAACTCCAGCTTTACTCTGTAGCATATCACCTACTCCGAGGAGTTCTCTGCCTAACATATAAAGCTGTGTTAAACCCAGAGCTGCTGGACATGCTACACCTAAAGAAATCCCAATCCCTCCAAGCTACATGCTCTAGGGACCTAAACCTTGTCACCACAATAAACAGCTCATGCTGGAGGGATAGATTCCTGTCCCAGAGACTTCCCATACTCTGGAACAAGCTATCCATCTATGTCAAGCAAAGTTCCTCATTAGGACTCTTCAAGAAAAATCTTGATGAGTGAATGGGAAATAGGAAATACACCCTCAGGATCACTTCTGTGGCTCTGCTCGACAGGGGCACAGGAAATTAACTTTCTTGGATGGCGTAAGCCAGGGAACCTTGTTGGCTAGACTTACTTAGGCCCTTGGGCCGATAGCCTGGTACCTACCTATGAACCTATGAAAAATAAAATACATTTTTTGCAGGGGCTGCAACCCCCCCTCACCATCTGCTACATATATATACATATATATATATATATATATATATATATATATATATATATATATATATATATATATATACTAACTCTGAGATCATGGTACAGTGAGGAAAGGTGAAATTCCCACTTTCCATTATACCGTGATCTCATAGACGAGAAGACTGTCAATTTTGTGACCTTTTCATATTCGATCACTTTTGCTGGTCTTCTTTCCATTTGAACAGCTGATTATTCAAACAACTGTTTGAGACCTACATATAATGTAAAGATGAATAATATTCCACCACCTTGCAGATGAAAGTATCGTGTTTTTTAATGCTTCCAGAAAAAAAACTACTAATAGTAGATGAAGGCTAATGAACTGGAAAAGTATGATTATAAAATGTATTTTAACCAGTCAGAAAGCTACTGATAACCCTTGAATTTTGCTAGAAGGGTACTAAATATTAGACTCCTGCTGTATAAGTCATCCTGGAAGTAAATGAGTACATACATAGTCCATTAGTACAGGTAAAAGCCTTAAGTCATTTGAAAGGAGACAAACAAAAGGTAGAAACATGATATTAGAAGCAGTACAGGCATACTGAAGGAGGAAGAACAGAAGTCAAGGAAGAACCAGAGCAAAGGTAATGAATGTATGGGTACCTAGTCTTACACTGTGATTAACAGTGCAGAAGTGAGTGGAGTGGTGACAGTGCATATGATGTTTGTGAACTTTTTTTAATCAGGGGAAAGACCACGGAAGACACCCAGGTAGTTAGAGTGGTGCACATGTAGAGACTGGCACTATTAGGTCCATCAACCAAGAAAGAGGATGAGTAGAGGATGACTGATGTTAATGTGCTTTATTTAGAGGACATGAGAAAAAAGCAAATAAAAGATATAATATGAGCAGGAGGTATGAAATATGGGATATAATATGGCATGGGTTATGGATTCTAGGTTTTTCCTTATTGTTTTCTATGAAATAAATAGTTACATAAATTGTTTTAAGTATGCATAAGTAGCAATACAATGGACTGGGTAGATGGCATTCGTTTGTTTACTTATTTTATTTATTCCCATTAGGTCCAAATCTTCTCATGGTTGGGCACTCATAACCAGGACACACTCCTGAGCCATGGCACACAAATCTAATAAAAGAAATCATACATCTTCACTGCTGAGTTAATCATATGTTATCCTGTATGGATATGTAAGAATCTTCTTCAGTTAGACAGTTAAATAACCATCTCACAAGAAAGTTAAGTGATGCTGCTTCCTAGGCAGTCAGTCAGTCATGAAGTGAGTGCACAAGTGTACTTATATGTAAATCATCAATATATCTACTTTATAAAGTGCTGAGAGTGGTGATTTCAATACAAGTCTTTAGTCCAGAATATTTCCATACAGGGCTGTAAAAAAGTGACATAAATAAAGACATTATTATTGAACTGGACTACTTTAGCATATCTGGATGATTGGATTACTCAGGGTTCTGGATAGGGGAATCTATTAATACATTCCTTCTACATTTTTAATATTTTCTGAATAAGTACTGTATTCCATGTTTCACATAGTCCGCATCTCTTTTCATTCACTTAATAGTTTCTGAACTTGTATGCTCAACAGTATTATGCAAAGGCAATAAAAATCATTCTGGTTAGATGTTCAAATTGAAGATGTACTGATTGTTACCCTGCTTTGTACTTAAAAGATTATGTAATTTTAGCTGACATTTGATACTCGGAACTTTATATAAGTTTACTAGATTTACTGGGAGAACAAATGGATCATATTCCTTTTAAGATCTCTTGCCAATTGTCAAATCATGATTCAGTGTGTAACTCAAAATGTTGTTTAGCAGATATACTTAAATTCTTAAACTGCTTAGTATGAAAGGACATTAGTTTTTGCAGTCCATTTTCTTAGTGTATGGAAATGTAATTTTTCATAGTTTATGTAATTTAAGTTTCAAGGAGTTAAAGTAAACAACAACACGTGCTGCTGTAAAAAATTGAAATGATCACAAGTTAAATATTTTCCTCAGGAGACTAGGTCACCATTTGATCTACACGGGTAGTTATTTTAAAATCTTGCAAGTGAGGCTTTAGAAACAATTGAACTGCATGCATTTCATTTAGAGCTAATGACTGTATAGCAAATATAAATTATACTTAATAAATTAAAAAGTAACTTTTGATGTCACATAGAGGAAATTTGTAAGCATAGCATTGCTACATAACATAATATAACACAACATAACATATCAATGTACTTTTATAATTGAGTTGTGTGCTAGGTATAAAAATCACTTTATAATACTAAGATGCTCTTTTTCCCATGCCTGTCGATGAGATTTTTGCTCACTACAATTTTTATGTCTGTTAGGGCTAAACTCAATTAGAAACTACCCAGGTTTAGTTGACACAGAGTGAGGCAACAGGAGTACAGTTTAAATGGAAAGGCTGATTAACAGCAATTTAACACAAAAAGTATTCTAGAATCAGTCTTGTTTAGCATTTAGCATAGTGATGCGGCATATGGACTTATTATGATGATAACAGAGTGTCTTGAGACCTGCAAGAGTGTCCTGAGTACAAACATGCAGAATTCCCAGGTTCAGGAATAAATTCAGACTTTTATTTGATGCTTGAGTAGCATTTATATGGCTGGAAACTTGTTACTTAAGATGGTGGCACAGTTTCATTATTTGCCTGCAAGGAAAACATGATGTGTGATCACACTGCATTTTTTGAATGTATAGTGCTTGAAGTAAAGTTATCAAACAAAATGCATGTTGAAAAGAATGCATGAGGGAGAGGCATTCCACAGAGATCACAGAATATGGGAGACAGTAATTTTCCTTTTCTCCTGTCTTGTGTGATCTCAGAGTTGGCATTTTTAAGTTTAGGAGGGTGAGAGGCACAGTTATCCATATGAGGGGTGAAGGGGGACTTGGCCCCTAACAAAAACATTTCTGTAGGTTTTTTTTTTTGTCTGTTCAGTTAATTCATTTTTCAAGTATTTGTGTTCAATAAAAACTGACTTTTAACATACTGTAGTTTTATTCGTCATGAATTTCCCACAAGTTTGTGTACAGTTGTATAAAGAATGTGTTGCTATACATTTTGCATGTCAGACATATAGCACATGCGCTGTAAGAAATGTATGTTTTACCTGTGGTGTTTACACATAATTTTAAAAGGAGACTAAACTACATACTTCATATATACAAATTTGTGTCAGTTTCTTGCATGAAATGTGCTATATAACAGGCTTGAAAATTTAAAAACATGCACTCCTGTGTACATCTGTTTGTTGAAACATTAATAATTCTCATGTATGTGCACTTCCTGAAAAATAAATAACTGAACTGCAACTTCCCCAGTAGCAATAACTCAGAGCCATCAGGCATCACAGATCATGTTTGCAAACTAGCTACATTAAATGCAGAATTGCATATGAAATATGTTTGTGGGTACTACCTGGTTCTTCATTGTGGTATATAACATAAAGGTATCAAGACACAGATTCTGCATTTATTTATCATAAATTCCATATGTGATGTGCAATGACTGAGCAGCTGTGTTGCAATAGCATGAACATTCACTTGTTTGTGAAGTCGCTCTTTGTTACAAACACAAAAAGTTTTGAACCAATTGAGTATTCACCATTTTGAGTTACAGAGTTACACTCATGTATGTCTGTATATATATATATATATATATATATATATATATATATATATATATATATATATAAAATAAATATATATATATATATATATATATATATATATATATATGTGTAAGGAGAGAGAGATACAACAAGTAATTGAGCAAGCTTGGGATCAGATGTATTGTTTGTGGAAAGATTTTGGGGATTTTTAGAGATGTTAGAGAGGACAGCACGAAAGAGCCAATGAAGATCTGAACAGCTTATGTACAGAATGAGATAATATAACTTGTATGTAAAGGACTTGTTTAAAATCTAAAATAATTTCTAAGGAGGTGTCACTTTGTCAGTCACAAGACTCTTTGTCGGTATTATTTTCCAGCTAAGAAAACATATATCCTTCTTGCCTGTACCTGTATCACTGCATTTTGCTAACTGAAGAGACCTTCTGTAATATCATCTGGGCTGTTGCTAGTCTGAAGACTGGAGAGGAGTATAAAAGCTGAGGTTCATAGAGAGGAAGCACAAAATATCCATTATCCTATGCTTTAGTGGATATTCATCTCGTTCTTTCATAAAGTGCCACCAGAATAACAAATATCCAATTTGTTTTTACCATTTTTATATATATATATATATATATATATATATATATATATATAAACCTGTGCATGTATGTACATGTATGTGTATGCATATATATATATATATATATATATATATATATATATATATATATATATGGTTCTACCTGACATAATCGAAACCACACAACACCGACAACCACATCACCGACACCACATATTCGACAGTCCATAAACACGAAACCACACATAACCGACAACTAAATAACCGACGGTACACAAACACGAAACCCCATACAAAACAAAACACATCCCCATTCCACAAACCACACACACAACACAAGCACACCAAAATCCTTACAAGCCCACACTAAACCTTACCCTAACCCTAAGGTCCGTCACTATCGCACACTTACCTACCCGCTCCCTAACCCTAACTCACTTAACCCGACCCTATAGCTCCCTAACCCTAACTCACTTAACCGCCCTATCGCCCTAACCCTAACTCACTTAACCCACCCTATCGCTCCTAACCCTAACTCACTTAACCCACCCCTATCGCTCCCTAACCCTAACTCACTTAACCCACCCCTATCCCCACAGACCGTCAATCTCCACACTTACCTGCCTCGCACCCTAACGTCCGTCACTCATACTCACACAGCCTTTCCCCATGTCGGCATCCTCGGCGTTGGTGTTGTCATCCGTCGTGTCGGTCTTCTGCATTGTCGATGTTCTGCAACCCGCGATTCGCGTCGGTCTTCTTCGCTTTCGATCTTCTGGTGCTCCGGATTCCGATGTCGGTCTTCTCAGCTGTCGACGAAGTCAGGTAGAACCATATATATATATATATACATATATATATATATATATATATATATATATATATATATATATATATATATATATATATATATATGTATATGTGTGTGTGTATGTGCCTCTGATAATCCACAGTCCTGAAGTAACCTACTCAGCAATCCCCACCCTCTCCCATTGGACTATCCATGGCAGAATCCCAGCATCAAAGTATATAAATGGTGTGTGTCATACAGTATGGCTGGCTCACTGGCTCACAACAGCACTGTGCTGCATCATAGGAATGAAATATTGATTATCTGGATGTGTTAAAAATCCTGCTCAACAATTATGTCAGTTTTCATCCTTGTTATTGATTTTATATACTAATCCTGACAGTGAGAGGCATACACCCTATTACCTTTACATGCTTTGAAATTCTGGATTTGGACTATAATATATTCGGTAGCAGAATATCAAGCTCTCACAACAGTCAGTGGTAGCTGCCAAAGGTATCAGAAATATGCAAGGCAAAGATAAAAATGAGAAATTCTAATCTGATAGGAGTTCAAAGGCCAGACATTTTAAGTGTAACAGAGACTTAGTTTGTGTCTTGTGAAATAACTGTGAGAAAGCAGAGATGTTTATACTGTTTTCATTTCTTAAAAGGATGGACAATATGAACCGGGGTGTTGAATTTTATACCTCTTACTATATCAATGATAAACCCATTGTTGATGTAACCACCATAGTTAATTATGACTGCTTGTTAGTAAATTCACTGCAAAGATCTAATATATCTTTACCTACTGGCTGTGTATGTATTACCTATCGACTGCCCCCAGCTTATCTTTGAGACACTCAGAAATGAATCCATATCAACACTGACTCAAATTGTCAGATTCTGTGGATGATGGAGGTAAATCAAATGGAGAGAAAATTTATGGAGGTGTTGACTGCACCCAACTATGGTCTAGTAACTTCATTTCATTTTACTTATACACCAGGAATAATCTTTTTAATTGAATGATTTGTATGCATTTTTAATAACCAGATAAACATTTCAAACACAAAATCCTTAAAATAAGTAACACATACATACATACATATGTACAAAGTTTAGTCTTCAGAACTGACTAAAAATTAATAATTTTAAAATGTTACAGTATATAATATACATAACCAGAATATTCACCCATCCTAAAAATGCAAATAACACTTGGTATACTTTGTTTATGATTTTCTGTAGATAAAAATTAAATGTTTTTGATTTTTGACTTTGCATACTTAGAATTTTTTGCCCAGTGGTGTGTTCAAACCTTAATATAAATTCAAAGTACTGAAACCCTTTGTCATATACTCTTAGTGAATAACACCTGAAACCCCAAGCAGAAAAATAAGTATAGGTTTATAGGTTCATGGGTAGTTACTAGGCTATCAGCCCAAGGGCCTATGTAATCCTAGCCAACAAGGTTCCCTGGCTTTCACCACGCAAGAAAGTTATTTTCCTGTGCCCCTGTCGAGCAAAGCCACAGAAGTGATCCTGGGGTGAATTTCCTATTTCCCATCCACTCATTAAGATTTTTCTTGAAGAGTGCTAATGAGGAACTCTGCTTGACATAGATAGGTAGCTTTTTCCAGAGTATGGGAAGTCTCTGGGAAAGGAATCTATTCCTCCAGCATGTTCTGTTTATTGTGGTGACAAGGTTTAGCTCCCTAGAGCGTGCATCTCGAAGGGATTGGGATTTCTTTAGGTGTAGCATGTCCAACAGCTCTGGGTTTGACATAGATTTGTATGTTAGGCAGAGATCACTTCGGAGTAGGCGATCTGCTATGGAGTAAAGTTGGAGTTTCTTGAGACGGTCATCATAGGCCATCTGTTTGAGTCCCATAATCCTCTTTGTGAGATACTTCTTTGGCCTTTCCAGCTGTTGCAGATGTCTTGTGAGGTACATTCCAAAAGGGGCATTGTACTCAATAATGGGTTTAATGAGAGATGAGTAAAGGGGAATGATGACCCCTTTTTTCCTGGATGAGAACCCTTTCATGATGAGGTGTGCCACTTAGAAGGATTTCCTGACTACTGTGGTGATGTGATTATCAAAGGAGAGACTATTGTCCACCTTAGTCCCAAGGTCTCTTATCACATCTTCAGCATTAAGTAGACTGCCGCCTATATGGTAGTTCATGGGTACAGAGCTTTTTCCAAAGGGAATGACAGTGCACTTTTTGGCGTTGAGCTTGAGGCCATGGCTCTGACACCAGGCATCTGTCTCAGTGAGGCCCTTCTGTAGGATGTCCGTGTCATTTGGGGACTCGGCTATGTCACCTAATTTGCAGTCATCTGTGAACTTCATCAGCCAGAGGCTCTCTGTGTTAGCCCGTACTTCAGAGAAGTAGATACCAAATAGGAGAGGACCCAGGACTGAACCCTGTGGTACTCCACTTTTCACTGATTTGAAGTCAGATTTGGAGTCTTCAACTTTTACAGTCTGGGTTCTGTCAGTGAGCCATTTGGTGACCCATTTTGTGATGTATGGATTTATACCCAGTTTAGTCAGTTTATCTATAATTCCAGAATGGGGGATGGTGTAGAAAGCCTTGATGAGGTCCAGATAGGCTGTGTGAACTGCTTTACCCTCGTCTACAGTTTTGGTGACTGTTTCAAAGAAGTCGATCAGGTTCAGGAGGCATGATCTGCCTTTCACAAACCCGAACTGGGTGGGGTCCAGAGTATGGAGGTTACCAATGTCTTTGTTTATGAGTTCCATAATGATACATTCCACGGCCTTACAGACCAGGCTCGTCAGGCTAATAGGACGATAGTTCCCAGGGTTCATAGTGGCTCCCCCTTTGTGGAGTGGTATAACTGTTGCTGTGCACCATTCAGTGGGTACAGAGCTTGATGTGAGGCTATGACTGAACATGGTGCTTCGGTGGGGGGGGGGGGGGGCAGTTCATTTTGAAGTTCATGTAGAATGCAGCCTGGGTTGTTGTCCGGTCCCATGGATGCTGTGTTCTTGGTTTTGGAGAGTGCAATTTTTACCTGCGCAGTTGTGATTGCAGGGGCTCCGCATTCTTCCAGTAAAGATATGGTCTCTTTAGTGGGTGAAAAGGGGGTAAAGTTAGCACTGAACCTATCAGCCAGGATGTTGGCGATATCAGTTGGTTCTGTGATTTTCATGCCATTGTGCTGTAAATCAGAGCAGATCTGGGTGTTACCATTGAGATTTCTGACATAGCTATAGAATACTTTGTGGTTTTCCTTGGAATCAGTGGCAATCTTGTTTTTGTAGCTACCTTTGAAGGATTTTATGAGGGATCTCAGCTTCTTACTAAGACTGACCAGGGAGCTCCTCCAATCATGGGTTTTTACTCTCTCTTTTGCAACAGTTTCTTCCTTCTGTTGTAGACTTTGTTTATAGCAAGGGACCATCAGATTGGCTTCCTTTTTTTGGAGGATAGTGTCTTGGTTCTGTTGGGAACAGCACGATCCATGCACTCATGTAAGTGCTTATAGAGTGCATTTGTGTAGGATTCAGCAGTCATAACTGCATTGTCCATCGGCACGTGTGTCGTGAAGTTTGCCAGTTCTCTCTTAAGAAGCATGAAGTTGGCTTTGGAGAACTTTTTTACAGTGGTTTCCTTATTGGGGGGCAGGGGTGGGATGTGGACATCTATGGTGATTAGCTTATGACAATCCAAAACACTTGCAGAAGAGAAGTTCACTCCAGGTACTGTAGTTCCTTTTCTTTAATATGGCACAAGCAAAAATAAAAAATACAAAATGTATATGAAGGTAAATAATAAAACAGATGTGAACACAAAGCGCTTTTCGTCCCACCCTGTGGTGAGACTTCTTCAGGTAAAATCATTCACTAAAACCAGTGTATTTAAATACAGTCCATGGTGCAAGCATGTTAGTAGTCAGCCAATGGGTGAGGGCTATTCCCGACACCCTGTGTGATGCTGTGAGGGTCCACTTAATAAATAATTACTTCTTTTGAACCTACTTTTAAAACACCCTCTGAAGCTGTTAATAAAGCAAGTATATATTTACACTCCCTTGTGCAGTGTTCTAATATGGTGGTTCAAACTCATATTATGTAGACATCCAGTTATTAGAAATATTTAGGTATTTAAGAACCTTTAAGAATATTGTTATTAAAAATGTTTAAAAGTGCATATGTTTAAAATGCATATAATAAAAATAATAATAATACAGTATAAAAAAGTAAAGTGTGTTAATGCAAGAAAGTGGACACAAAACTTTTCTGTCTTAAACAGCATGGTATGACATCCTACAGTTAAACATTGAGGTAAGATATATATGGATACATAGAAGTATAAACAACATTGCTATCTATACAGCATGGCATGACATCCATAATTCAAATTGTGCATTGTTAATTTAACCGCTGTTAAAAGCATGTACATATTAGCTTGTAACATAACAGCTGGTGTGTACTTGACATAGCTAGTTTGGTCCTACAGTTCATCAAATTAGTTATCTCTAAAGATTTTTTAACTTTAAAATACCATTTAACCCAGGATAAGCACAGGCCAAGGTCCTGAGTTGCCACAATATTGCTAACCTTTATAAATGTAAGGATTCTGGGTCCCACTTTCTGTGAGACTTGACACTGCCTTTTGTCTTGAATTTAAATGTGTGGTTTGTATATTCCTGTTTGTGTCTACTTAGGGCATTCTCTTGGCTCCCTTTCTTTATATGGTACAGGTGTTCGTAAACTCTTTCTCTGAACCTTCTGTCAGTCTTTCCTATGTAGAATGCTGAACATTGTTGGCATAGAGCTACATAGATCACAGCTTTGGTCTGACAGTTTAGTTTGTGTTTTATTTGGTATTCCTTGTCTCTAATAGTAAAGGTAGACCATGTAGACATGTGTGAACAATAATGGCATATGTTGCATCTGGACATACCATTCCTAACTTCATACTTGTACATATCATGGTTAGCTTCCAAGATGTTTTTCAGTTTAGGGCCCCATTTAAAAACTAATCTAGGCGGACCTTCTATCCTAGACCTGGTAGTTGGGTCATTCTGTAAAATGTCCCAGTTCTTATTAGTGATCCTCATGATCTCATATGCATCTGAGCTAAAGGGTGTAATTAAACTACCTTGTCCAAGATTGTTAGTGTCTGTGTTTGTGTACAAATCTATTCTGTTTTCTGGAATGGTTTTCCTATCCAGTATTGGTTTGTAAAGGCCTCTTGTCATTTTTGACTGTACTTCTGTCACTGTTTGATTTAGTAAGTGGTTTGTATAACCCCTTTGAGAAAACATACCCTGTAGTTTACTACATTCAATAAAAAAGTCTTCATCTTTTGTTACCATCCTTGCTGCCCTCACCAGTTGCCCCTTCACCACCGATCTTTTTTGGTGAAGGGGTGGCAACTACTATAGTGTAAGAAGGTGTTCGAGTATGTTTCTTTCCTGTATATAGTTGCTGAATAGCAACTGTTCATGTAGTCTTTGCTTAGATTAACATCCAGGTATGCGATGTTATCTTTCCCGAAGGTAAACGTGAAGGATAAAAATTGTGTGATACTGTTGAAGTATGAACCCAGTTCTTCTGCTTGGGTTTGGTCTCCCTCTATTAACATGAAAATGTCATCCAAATATTGGGTATAATAGTGGATCTGATGGGAGGGTCTGTCCTGGTTTCTTGACATACTCCTCTTCCCAGTAGGCCATCACTAGATTTCACTAGATTTGCTACACTGGCCCCGCAAGGTGAGGCCATTGCTACCCCTATTTTCTGGAGGTAGAACTTGTTGCTAAACATAATGAAATTGTATGATAGAATAATGTCCAGAATTACTTCAACAAGTGTCATTTCCTCTGCTGGTGTCCCTCCCTTGCGTAACATGTAACTGACCTATTCTATACCCTCTTGGTGGGGGATTGATGAATACAAATTCTTCACACTGACTGTCAAGAAGTTCAAGTCTTTGTTAAATTCCAGTTTGTTGATGTCAGATAAAAAACTCCAAGAATCCTTACAAATTTGCCCCTCTTTCTTGACATATTTCTTAAGTATGTAATCTACAAATTTAGCACAAGAGTATGTAATACTATTCCTGGCATCTACTAGAGGTCTCATGGGTGGATCTATGATGCTTTTGTGTATTTTCAGGGATTCCGAAAAGTACAGGGATTCTGGGTGCTGGCATGTTCAGGTAGTTGAATTGGTCCATGTCTATTTTCCCCTCAATAAACAAGTCATGTAAAACTGTTTGTATCATCCTGCATTCAATTCATTTCTGGATACTTCAACATAAACATCACTTTGTAAAATCCTGGACATTCTACCTTTGTACTCTTCATAGTCCATAATTACCAACCCACCCCCTTTGTCAGGTTGCATAATCCTGACAGGGGCTTGTTTAAGTAAACACAATGCTTCTTTTACTTTTCTAGTGATGTTATTAAATTCAACATTCACCTCTTTACCATTATTTAAACAGTTTGTGATGTCTAACTCACAAATCTGCTCATACAAAGCCAGTGTGGATTGTAATGGGGGGTTGTAAGTACTAGCAATATGTAATGTATTGAGCATGTAATTGTTTGGACCCAGCAATACTGTTAAATTCAATTTCCTAACAAACAATTTTAAGTCAATTAAAGTGTTAGGTAAGTCTGTTCTACGAGTTGGTACAAATGTATGTACTTTAGCCAATAATTCTACAAGCATTAGGTCTACAATTAATCCAGAAAAGTTAAACATTTTAAAGTCTTTCTCTGTATTAAAAATGATTTTACAGATCCTAGAGTCACTTACTGCAGGGTTACTTAGCGATTCCAGTTGTTCCTCCTGTTGTAGTAGGTTCTGGCAGTCCCTTGCCTCAAGTTGTAAGTTGAGGCTGTTTGCCGAAAATTTGGGGCATCTCCTGATGTAGAATTTACCATATTCTTTTGTCCGTTGCTGGGATTAGACAGTTCTGTGTCTTCCTGGCTTCTGTTTGCACTTCTATTCCCCAATTTATAATCCAAATGGCTCTGTTGATGCGCGTTGTTCTCCTGCCATCCTTTTCTGGATGTTACATTTCCTGAATTAGTTGAATTCCCTGTAGACCCTCCTCTAGCTTCCATTTGGCCAATCAGAGCTCCAGATTGTGATGGAGCCAGTTTTGGATAAGCTGAACCCGTCTCGTAGGCGTGTCTATCTCTGTTAAGCTTTTTCAGCTTCTCGTTTTTCAGTTTTGAAATGTACTGGTCTATACTGATGAATGATCTTTCATAATCAAATTTATACCTATTAAAGTCCACATTTTCTTTGATTTTTTTGGTCTAGGATTGTTGGTTCAGCCATTAGTTTGTCTGCCCATAACTGATTGTGTTTGCACATGACTGTGTGTAATTCATAGCCATGCTTGTCAAATAGTTTCAATAGTTCTTGGTGAAACTCTGAACCCTCCACTAGTCCAGTAGGGAACTGCCAAACATTTAGTCCTTCAGGGGTGATGTTTTCAGTCATACACTCCTTAAAATAGGCTATTTCCAGTTGTAATTTTTTATATTTTAGTAGTCTTTGGTCAAATTCTTTTAACATCTGTGTGATGTCCCCTTCACCCTAGCCGGTTGCTCCGTTTCTGAACTTCTCCTTGGTGTTTGAAGGGAAACGGGCTCTTTCAGCCATGTGTTCAGTGATGGAGCCTCAATAAGCCCTGAGGGTACATCTTGCTGTGTAAATCTCATTTCATGAGCTTGTGTCAATTCTTGTGGTCTAATTTGTTGTTCCACTACTGTGTTACATGCAGCATAGTTTACTGGACAGTTAGCTGTACTGTATATAGTTCTGTTACCCCTCTCTTCCTTCCTGGGCCAACTGGGTGGCCACAGGTGTTTGAGAAATACTTGGAGGGTTAACTGGATGCACTGATAGGTTAGTCTTTGTTATAGAATCAAGTCTAATAGCAATGTCTTCAACTCGCTAATTGTTCCTATTAGCAGAGTAAGGTTACCTACATTGTTGTCTTGTGATAGCATGATGGGTGAACTTGCTGAGTCTTGCCATGAGTACAAACACAAAACCAGGAAAAGTAGGAGACCAAACAACAATTCAAGACACTTGTGGAAGAAGGTAAGTCCACTCCAGGTACTGTAGTTCCTTTTATTTAATATGGTACAAGCAAAAATAAAAAACAAAAAACAAAATGTATATGAAGGTAGATAATAAAACAGATGTGAGCACAAAGCGCTTTTCGTCCCACCCAGTGGTGAGACTTCTTCAGGTAAAGTCATTCACTAAAACCAGTGCATTTAAATACAGTCCATGGTGCACGCATGTTATTAGTCAGCCAATGAGTGAGGGCTATTCTCGATGCCCTGAGTGATGCTATGAGGGTCCACTTAATAAATAATTACTTCTTTTGAACCTACTTTTAAAACACCCTCTGAACCCGTTAATAAAGCAAGTATATATTTACACTCCCTTGTCCAGTGTTCTAACATGGCGGTTCAAACTCATATTATGCAGACATCCAAATATTAGAAATATTTAGATATTTAAGAACCTTTAAAAATATTGTTATTAAAAATGTTTAAAAGTGCATATGCTTAAAATGCATATAATAAAAATAATAATAATAATACAGTATAAAAAAGTAAAGTGTGTTAATGCAAGAAAGTGCACACAAAACCTTTTTGTCTTAAACATCATGGCATGAAATCCTGCAGTTAAACATTGAGGTAAGATATATATGGCTACATAGAAGTATAAACAACATTCCTATCTCTACAGCGTGGCATAACATCCATAATTCAAATTGTGCATTGCCAATTTAACTGCTGTTAAAAGCACATGCATATTAGCTTGTAACATAACAGCTGGTGTGTATTTGACATAGCTAGTTTGGTCCTACAGCTCATCAAGTTAGTTATCTCTGAAGGATTTTTAACTTTAAAATACAAGAAATAGAGTAAACTTCAACCCAGGATACTATAAAATATTTAGGAGTAACTCTAAGTGAAAATATGGAATCAACATTAAATATAAACTATAACAATATAATAAACAACATTAAATTATTAACAACAAAATGGAAGAAAATGTTTCTGAAATTTGAAGATAGATTGCAAATAATAAAAATGACGCTACTTCCAAAAATAAATTATATAACACAAGCCATTCCCATGATACCACATAAAAATTATTAAAAGAAATAAATACAATTTTATTAAACTTTCTTTGGTTTCCAAATAAAAATAGGATAGCTTATACATATCACATTAGACCATAGGATTTGGGTGGAATTAACTTTCCAGATATAGAAACATATATAAAAGCTTCTGTTTTTAGAACTATTATGAATTGGATAAACCATAATGATTTTTCAAGTTGAAAAACCTTACACCCTATCATTTTCTTAAATGAAAACAAATTAACTAAAAAACTTATACTAAATGAACAAAATAATAAGCTTTGGTACATATTGATTACTTGTATCCAATATAATTTAACAAAACCAACTAATTTAAATTACATAAATAACATTTATAATCTATTTATAAGATTAATTTATGCCAATACATATATCAAAACATGGATAGAATTAATACCTTTCAGTTCTACAAAAATCTTTTTCAATAGGATTTATAAAGACAAACTAACTAACTGGGAAATAAAAAAAATTACATGCTGGGAACACTGTATAAAGAACCAAAGAGTACTTGACAATCAACAAATCCAAAATACTTATGGTATATCAAACACAGACTAGTTGGTTCTTCAAAGTATAGTATCACATGCTCAAGATCTAAACAGATTGATAATTAACTCTTCCTATAAAAATATTCCCAAACTCATAAACTTAATGTTTCAAATCATTTATAATAATTATAATTGGACAAACCAAATTTCAAAAATATATAAAATATTAATGAACTATAAAACTAAAACCAATCAAACATTTTGGAATTTCATAACAAAAGGACATCAAATCAATTTATCAATGGAAAGTAAAGCTAGTCTTTTATACTCTATTAAACTTACATTTAATTTACAAGAGTGGAAGATATACACTTGGAAATTTCTACACAGGGCATTTATTACACCTGACAAGTTAGCCAAAATTAATTTATCTGAATTGGAGATGTTCATAAAAATGTAAATCAGACTGGATACATACCTTTTGTGAATGTACTAATATCAGGAATTTCTGAGAAGAAATCTCTAAATTTCTTCAAGCTATTTTCACAGATCCCTTTGTTTTAACTAAATCTCTAATTTTCCTGAATGTTAATGACAATATGGAAATAAATAAAAAAGACTCTTATCTACTTTGGTCCATGCTAACAGTGGCAAGAAAATGCATAACAAGAAAATGGAAATCACCACAAGAACCCACCATAAAAGAATTTCTGAGACTAATGGAAGAAACAATATTACTGGAAACTAAAATCAAAGAACTGAGAACCATTCCTAGAAGATGGACCAACAATCCTTGGAAAAAGTCTTTACTCTTATTGAGACACTAAAATTAGACACTTTAATGTGTAACTCATACCTCTTTTTGAGACTGATTTTTTTTTGTTTTATTTCATTATTTGAGTTTGTTCAGGCCAAATGTAAATAATGTATATAAAATGTTTGTTTTAAAAGATGATTGTAAACCTAATTATTGATATATCTGGAAATTAACAAAAATTTTTTGAGAAAAAAAAACATATTGCATTCTTTAAGGAAATATCCTGTTACTGTTCCTATCCTAAACAAGATAAATAGTCCATATATTGTAGGTCTTATAGGCCTATATTACTTGAACATATAGATCATAAAACTTATTTATTTTATTTATTTATTTAACATTCGTTAACCGGGAAAGTCTAACTTAGAATGAAGCCAATTTTCAGCAGAAGCCCCTCAGAGAAATGCTCCAGGCACATGTCTGGTAATGTGGGAGGAAACCGAAGCACCCAGAGGAAACCCACATGAATGCAGGGAGGCCATGCAGACTCCACACAGAAGGCACTTCAGTTGAGAACTGAACCGAAGAATCTCTTGCTGTGAGGTGACAATGCTACCACTGTACCACTGTGCCATCCAAAATTTGTATTTATTTTGCCTGCCAAAATTAAAATATTAAATTCCTCCCCTCCCTTCCCTAATACATAAAGACTAAACAGAATTTATACCAAATAGATGAAGAAGAGAATATCCAAAAAAATTAATTATATTAGACCATACAGGATATAAGATTAATAATCTAATATTCATTAGTCTTGATACAGAAAAAGTCCTTATGGTGATATCTACTCAGCATGTTAGAGAAATATAATTTTCCAGCTATTCATTTTGATATTTAATATATATGTGTGTGTATATATACATATATATATATATATATATATATATATATATATATTTATGTACACACACACACACACACACACACACACACACACACACACACACACACACACACACACACACACACACACACACACACACACACACACACACACACATACACACACACACACACACACACACACACACACAAACTTTTTGGACATGAAAGAAAAATCACTTCACTTCATGTAGAAGCTTTGAAATCTTTTAATCCAGCAGCAAAAAATGTCCACCAAGACAACAATATAAGAAAACGTGAAATAAAAGTGAAGCGATTTTTCTTTCATGTACAAAACGTTTTATGGCGTTATAAGTGTTTGGACAAGTTTTTGACAGTTTACAGTTCTTAAATATATATATATATATATATATATATATATATATATATATATATATATATATATATATAATTTACAAGGGGTATGGGGTGCAGGAGGACTTGCCTCCCTCATGCAAAAATGTAGATTTGCTTTTTGTTTTGAGTTTTCTAAAAATTCACTCATATAGTCGTGACCATGTGAACTTTGAGTTTCCAAAAACTCAATAAAGTCATATAAACTATATATATATATATATATATATATATATATATATATATATATATATGGTTCTACCTGACATAATCGAAACCCCAGAACACCGACAATGAAATTACCGACACCACATAACCGACAGTGCAAAAACATGAAACCTCACATGCCCGACAACGAAATAACCGACGGTACACAAACACAAAACCTCATACACTACACACACCACAATAACAACAATCAACAAACAAAACACATCCCCTGTCCAAAAACCACACACACAACACAAGCACACCAAAATCCCTACAAACCCACACTAAACCACAAATACACAACTATCTACAACCCTAACCCAAACCCTAACCCTAAGGTCCATCACTATCGTGATACTCAGCTAACCCAGCTCTAACCCTAACTCACTTAACCGCTAACCCAAAGACTATCACTACTGCACACTTTACCTAACCCAGTCCCTAACCCTAACTCACTTAACCCACCCCTAACCCAAACACTATCACTACCACACACTTACCTAACCTGCGCCCTAACCCTAACTCACTTAACCCGCCCCTAACCCAAAGACTATCACTACCGCACACTTACCTAACCCAGTCCCTAACCCTAACTCACTTAACCCACCCCTATCCCCACAGACCATCAATATCCACACTTACCTTACTCGCACCCTAACGTCCATCACTACCACATACTTACACAGCCTTTTCCCATGTCGGCATCCTCGGCGTCGGTGTTTTTATCCATCGCGTTGGTCTTCTGCATTGTCGATCTTCTGGCGCTCGCGATTCGCTTGTCAGTGTTTTCCACTGTCGATGATGTCAGGTAGACCCATATATATATATATATATATATATATATATATATATATATATATATATATAGATATATATATATATATATATATATATATATATATATAGATAGATATACATACATACATATATCTATAAATTCCAAAAGCATGCCTCTGAACTGTCCAGACTTTTGTAGAAGGTCCAGATTTTTCTCTCATATTTTTAATCTGTCCCACATAAACTTTGTGGTTTTCTAGCCAACCAAGAGGATTGAAGTCACTAAATAATAACATGCATTTGAGTTTCACACTTCATATTCTTCAAAAAATAAATGCTAACACAAATTCTATTATTCTAGCTATCTTTCTAACAGCAATATTTAAAATTTGCCCCTATTTTTGGCCTTCGTTCCCCTATAATTTTAGGCTTTGTCCAGATTTCTTGTGCCAGTAAGTTGACAGCTATGTCCAAAAGGTATGTTAAAAGTAGGTCTGTTATTAAAATAAATGCAATCTAGTAGCATAAGACAAGGATGTCCATTATAACCTGTTTTGTTTGCCTTATCAATAGAACCGAATTAATGACAGACTCATGGCAATCAAACTCGAGTGTAATGATAGAACAGTATTCATAATCTCAGCCTATGCCCCACAGCAGGCTTGTGATAGTGAGGAAAAGAGTGCATTCAGACAGTATTTGCAGGACCTACTAGATAAAGCAGGACAACATGAATTGGTGTTGATAATGGGTGAGTTGAATGCATATATTGGGACAGACAGAACAGGATAAGAAGACTGCCTGAGTCCACATGGGTGAGGCAACAGAAATAAAAAAGGAGAAGCCATTCTAGATTTCTGTCTGGCAAATGGCTTGATAGTAGCCAACACATGGTTCAGAAAGAAAGGCAGTCACAAGATCACTCACATACAACAGTAGCCAACATGCAACTCAGGTGACTTTTTCTTAGTAAGGAGAAGGCACTGGGGTAAAATCCATGATTACGAAGTCATCCCCAGTGAAACAGTCAGCCCAGAGCAGAAATCACTATTTGTCACAGTCAGCTGCAAGCAGTGGTCAGAGAAGGCTCTAAGGTCAACAGAGACCAGGCTGAAACCTGGAAGTTGACTGGAGAGAAAGTACAACAGTTCAAGGAATTACTCAGGGCACTAGCACCCGAAAAAGAGGAGGAAATAGGTGGAGTTGAATAAGAATGGCAGAGCCTAAAAACAGCATGTGTTAGGACTACAGAAAAGATATGTGGCTGAGCCAGGTATGGAAATAAGGCACATAAGGAAAGCTGGTGATGGAATTCAGAAGTGGAAGAAGTCATCAAAAGAAAGAAGGAGTGCTGGAAGAAGTGGGAGATAGAAGAAGCTGACCAGGTTAGGCAGGACTACTGGTTGCTAACAAAGAAGCTAAGAAAGAAGTTTTAATAGCAAAGATCAGGGCATCAGAGGCACTCTACCAACTTCTGGAAATTGACTCAGTAAGTAGCACAAAGAAACTATATCATGTTGCAAGGCAAAGACAGAAAGATAAAGAAGATAGTCAGACACCCTTCATAAGGGATGCCAGCAACAGCCTACTCACCAATCCACAGGATATCAAAGGCAGATGGAATGAGTAGTTCCAGCATCTGAATGAAGAAAACCCCACAGAAGCTGTACTGCCCCAGAAACAGCCTATAATGAGAGAAGGAGAGGAGCCTTCCCTAGAAGAAGTAAGAACAGCACTGAGGAAAATGAAGTCAGGAAAAGCAGCAGGCTCAGAAGAGGTCACAGCAGATATGATAAAGATGCTGGGTGAAATAGGGGAGAAATGTCTCCTGAGGGTACTTATAGCAATGTGGAGAGAAAGGAGTATCCCAGATGACTGGAGAATAAGCATACTCATGCCAGTGTACAAGAACAAAGGGGACATCCACAACTGTGGGTAATACAGAGGCATCAAACTCCTATCACATTGCATGAAAGTTCTGGAGAGGGTGAACACTGCATGAAAGTTCTGGAGAGGGTGATTGATAAATGGATACGCAGAGCAGTAGAATGTAAGATGGAAGATGAGCATTTCAGATTCAGATCAGGATGCAGCACAATTGACCCGATGTTTGCAGTGCGACAGATACTTGAGAAGAAGCTAGAGATGAGGAGAGAGTCCAACTGGACATTCCTAGACTTGGAGAAAGCATATAACAAGGTCTCAAGAAAACTGATATGGGCAGTACTGTGGTGGTTTGAAGTCCCAGAAACACTGGTAGAATTAGTGCAGGCTATGTACAAGGACCCAATGACTCAAGTACGAACAGTGTTCGGCCTCACAGAGGGGATCCCAGTGGGAGTGGGTGTACACCAGGATTCAGCTCTGAGTCCACTGCTGTTCATACTGGTGATGGACTACATTAGCAAACAGGTCGGATGGGACAGATCAACAAAGATGCTGTATTCAGACGATGTGGCATTACAGGCAGACTCTGAGCTAGAACTTCAGCAAAGGATAGGAGAATGGAATGCAAAACTGAAGGCACATGGAATGAAATTAAGCATGTATAAGACAGTGGTAATGGCAGCAAACTGGGGCAAGCAGAAGAAGTTGAGAATAGAGATAGAAGGGAAGATAGCACAATAGGTAAACAGCTTCAAGTAGCTAGGGGGTGGCTGAGGAGAAGGGAAGTCTGTATAAAGGGGTCAAAGCTAGAATCAGAGGGGCTGCAGCTGACTGGCATAGAGTGTCAGATGCAGTCTATGACAGAAGAATGCCAAAGAAGCTGAAAAGTAAGGTGTACAGGACAGTGGTGCAACCAGTACTACTGTATGGTATGGAAACCTGTGCAGTAAAGGCAGAACAGCTGAAGAAGCTAAAGGTGATGGAAATGAAGTGCCTGAGACAGGTGGTAGGATGCACACTGTGGGACAGACGAAGAAATGAGGACATAAGAGCAGAAGTCAAAGTAGCTCCAATTGCAGAAAAGATCAAAGAGAACAGATTATGGTGGTTTGGACATACAGTATGTGCAGAAAAGCAGAGGACAATCTTGTGAGAAAGATTTGGGACAGATAGGAAGAAGGTAAGAGGAAGTGAGAATGTCCAGCAAAGAAGTGGATGCATTGTGTGAATGAAGATCTTTGCCAGTCAGGCATAAGTGTTAAAGAAGGCAAGAGTGTGGCACTGAATCAAGAGAGTTGGTGACAGCTGACATAATACCCTGACCCCATGTAGAAAAAATGGGAAAAAGGGGGGCTGATGATAATGAGTTGTAGTAAACTGAGGCCAGTGCAGGCTTTGGCATTCCCCTCACCCACAGTCACTCTCCCACATGTGCATATACACATTCAAACACAAACCCACACATACATACACACACATGCTCATACCACAGCCCCCACCACCTGTCTCCCTGACTTGTCTTCCCTCCCGTGGTTGCCTCCCACCCCTGATTATTATAGAGGGTAGCATGTTCCCCTATCCCTGATGACCATATTATTATAAGTGCCATTATTGCACTGCCATGGTGACTATCATGTACCACAACTCCTATTCTCCATAGTAATGTTGGCACCATTATGCTACTTAACTATCCTGCTTGCCTGATGTCTAGTGTTTCCCTCAACCCTGATTCATATCCTGATGCCAGAGCAGTTAATACACTTACATTTAGAGTAATCCCAGGTGTCTAGTGTTTCTTCCCCACTCCCAATCCCTGTACTGATGCAGGTGCTATTAAGGGATTTAGTTTAAATGTATCCCTGGTGCCTAGTGGTACCCTCAACCCCATGGTCACAGAGGGTAGTTGAACATAGCATTTTGGCCATGTTCAATACCATGATGTGTTGGGAAAAGCCATGCTGATCTACATTACCAAGCTATTTCTTGAATTGCACAGTGTTTTGATACCTTCCTGGAGGTAGTTCTGAGAGAAAGAGTGTATGGTTAATTAACATACATTTCCTCCACTGGATGACCTCATTAGCATTCAGCATGTCTGAGAGGCGAACCCTATGCGGTGGTGCATATCTTATTGGTAGAGCACTGAGTAGCATCATATTATGGCAGTTGCTAAATAGTAAAAAGGTACCTTCCTGAATCACTCCCATCATATTAGACATAATAAAACTATCATCAAAGAATATCACTTTGTAAAGGAATTAGAAATCAAAATGTTAATTTGTAGATGATCGACTCTTAACAGTTATAAATATACATTTTTCTATTTGTTATGCAAATGATAATTAGAATTCATTCTCCCCGGGCCTCCGCTGAAAATGGACATGCATCCAGTCGGACTATCCTGGTCAACAAATGTAAAATAGATAAATAAAAAATAAATTCAGTTACATGCCACATTTAAACCATTGTCAAAGTAAAATCAAATAAATCACAGGGCAATTTATCAAAATACTCAATAATTTTAATTAAGCACTTTCATCTTAACAGTTATTCAGACTTTATCAGATTGTTACAATATTACACAATCAATTCTAAAATACTTTATCTTATGATCTCATAGTATGTATCACATGACCAAATACACCCAGTCATTTAACATGATTCTGTTTATTCTTCAAACTACAGTGAATAGATACCACCTCATTCAAGCCTGGACGTTTATAAACATTGAATTAAATCTGCCAAAATAACTCTCTTTTAAACAATAAATTACTCATGTTTCTTCCACTCTTATGCAGAAAAAATGTGAATTGTGTAAATAATACATGCTGAATAATGCTTTGGAGGAGGAATAAGGTTTAAGGGAAGGCAGGAGTGGAATGGGATATGCAATGTTTGACTGACAGTGACTGTACAGATTATATGTGGTTTATACGAATGAAAATATGTCAATATGGTTTGTTTTCATTTCTATAAATGTACAATTGCCTATATCGTAAGTGATAATTCAATAAAGACGTTTCTTGTTTAAAAAAATACCCTCCACTGTCAATTTTTTTTTACTCTTTCCAACACAAAAATTATATATTCATTAAACTTAGGACATAAAAAATGTGTAGTTAACATGTTGAATGTATTCTTCTTATGAATGGCATGTGTATGCTGGTAAATTCTAATCTTTCAAGCATTTTCTGTCTTGCCTACATAAAATGCAGGGCAGGAGAAACATATGGCCAGATAAACCACTCCTTCAGTGTTAGAATTAAACTGGTCCTTACAATATAATGCATTGTCATTAAGGCCGATCAATACCCAGGAGCTACTATTTATAAATCTGCATTATTTACAGTTTCCATGGGCAATCATTGCAATGTGTATCCACCCTGCTGTACCTCCTTTACTGTTATCTTAATTATCAAGTCAGATTTTAAAATTTCCTATAGTCTTAAAAATAAAATGAGGATCTTACCCTACTCAATCACCAACTCTTTTTGAAAGGAATAACATTGGCCAATGATGTCTAAGAATATCCTGTATACCTCTACTGTTCCTAGAAAAACTTAAACACATAACTCTTCTGTGTTTACCACTTATTGAATCTTAAACACTGCTCTGTTCACAAAATAGGCAAAAAAATGATAGTCCTTTATTCCAAAATTTCTTGTTTAATATTATTCACCATACATTCTATGGATACTGCCTATCAGTAAACATATGTGTTAATATTTTTCATTCCTTCAAAAATGTTTCATCCTCAGAAAACATCCTAGATTACCTAACAAATTGCCCTTTGACCACATTATGTTTTATCCACTTAAGGTGCAGGCTGATAAAATGTAAATAACACTTACTAAATGCAGTCTTTCTGTAAATGTTTGATACTAATTCACAACTCTCAAACTTTTTACTTAATTAAAAATCCAAAAAAATAGTACTATCTCTTGAATGCTCATAAGCTAATTTTCAAAACATTGAGGTGTTTAAATAAGTCATCAATTATTTTAAATCACTGTTTCCAACCAAATTATAAACATGTAATTTAGAAAATGAATGAATAACTTAATAAACAGTGTGTAGTCTGATTTATAAACACATTCATTTTTCTTTTTCAGAAGTATCAAATTTGCAAAAATGGGAGCCAAAGCTGACCCCATTGCCACTACAGAACCTTGTCTACATAGTTCCCCATCAAATAAAAAATAATTATTCTCTTAACACCATTTCCATACAGGTACTTATCAAGGCAATACCAATAACTGATATGAATTTGGACAATAAACTGGTATGCCTAAACCCTGACACCCACAAATCATGTGGAATAACAGTATATAGGTTGTTAATGTCTGCTATAATCAATAAACTTTCAATTTCTAAAGGCATTGTCCATAAAATGTCCAAAAGATGCTAGGTATCTCATAAAATACTGGAATAAAGATTCAAAATCTCCTTAAGTTATTATTCACAAACATGCCCAATGGTTCTGTTTTACTTCCTTTTATCAAGATAATGGGCCAAAAGTGAGGATTTCCTGAATCCTTATGTACCTTTGGGAAACCTAGCATATGTGGAATAACTGAGTTTTTAACCTTTAAAAATGAAAGGTGTCATCAGAAGTAATACCATCCAGTAATAATTAATTTAACCATAAATCAGTTTTGTGATATGTTATCATTATTTAATTTCTAGATACAATAATGAAAAAAATCATAATTGTTTAATAAAGAAAACAATTTACTCAACTAATCCTTTGTACATATGAGGACCACTCCAATCCCTTTTTATGGTTTCATAATTCTAAGTTTGTATTACTCAATGTTGTTCATTTAAAGACAGCCCTAATATGTTTCTCACATATTTTTTTTAAAGACAGCTAAAATTGAATATAAAGGTGGATTAAATTTACTTCATCTTTTTACTGTACCTTTGAATTAATTCTCACCAAACATCAGTATGAAATTTATCTTCTTAATATGTCATTCCATTTCAGTGATGGCATATACCAGTCCTTTCTTCTTGCTGACATGAAAGTAAACCATTTTGAAAATAAGCTGATGTGCCTTAGTATTTCATAACTAGTATAATTAAAAACCTTAGTTGTCCCCCCTCAATACTCACATAATTCGGATGAAAAAAAAAGCGATAACAGTTTGAAAAACATCTTGTGGGCAAATTCTAATAAAACCTAGTCCAGTGTCCTCACAGATAGCTAATTCCAGCCCTTCCTATGATAATGCATTCAGTAAAAACTGTTGGAATAATCCAGTAATTCCCATGCATATAAGATGTCTTCCTGAATGCATTCCTGTGGGCTAATCTCTTGCTCCTTCACAGTAATGGTTGATCTAAAGAGTTTTATATCTTGACTGGTTCTCATTGTTATCCAAAAATATATTCAAAGTATTCAAAGGTTCCTTGTCTACTATCCTCCACGCTGGTGTCTGGTGTTGAAAAATGTTTAACAAATTGTTGTCTGATTCTCCACTTACCCTACATTAGGGGATATGCCAACTCATTAGCATATTCCTTACTATCTTGTTTTTTTTTAATTTCTACTGGATATTATCAGTAATATGATCATTAAATTTCTTAAACTTTACTATACTCAGATTCATAGGTGGGAAAAAATCTTTAATAATAGTTTTGTTCAAACAAGTGTTTTCACATTAGCAGTTCATTATGATTTATAACAATTACAAGAAACGCACTACCAATATAATCAAAAGATGTAATCAAATCTTTATATAGGGGTCTGTTATCCAAGCTAACTATGGAATCTTAAAAATTATCAACCCTTTAACAATGTTACCTCTATGAATACACTTTCTGAAGTAAAAGTTATCTACTTGTAAAGATTTCAGTTTAAATAATTTATTTTTCAATTATCCATAAACTATTAATAAATGTAAAGCTAGTACTTTGTTAATAAATCAAAAAAGACCAGTACATTAAATAATGTAATACATGTTAGCAAATAAAATATTTTGGAAGCTTTATAAATAAACAATTTAGCCTCTATAGTTAAAACCAATTATGTGGACACAAACTAACCTATTGTATCAGCTAGATGTTCCTGGACTTATTCATTGGCTATATATGTTGATTTCATAATGAAACATTTTGTAAATTATTTTACTTATGTTTTACCCAACTCATGGGATTTCTTGAGGTATTTTACTCCTGAATTATATGATGATGAAGTGATATTTGTTTGTAAAGATGTAGTTGACTTATTTGGTTGCATACCCTAATGGAAAGGTATGGATAGCTTTTCTGAGGCATTATTGTATTGTAGTTTCCTTACAGCAGAAGATATTTATTTTAATGGGTTTTATGGACTATGATTTGCATAACAATTTTGTTTTCTTTGAAGGAGAGTATTACAAACAGATAAAGGGGGTACTTATGGGGGCAGTATGTATGCATTTATATGCAAAGTTTGTGATGTGGACTTGAGAGCAAAAATTAATTTTTTAAGATCGCAATTTGCGTAATGCTGGTCACTATACACACTCTACCTGGATGATATCTTTATCTTGTGGAAGAACATTTTAGAAAAGTTAGAAGAGTTTACTTGTTACATAGGTTCCACAATATTGTTTTTAAGATTTACACACACTATATCAAAGGATTCTTTTAACTACTTAGATGTGACCACTTATAAGAAAAATGGTATTTTTGAATCTAATATTTACAGGAAACACATTTTTTTCAAATGCGTATTTACATTTTGAGAGCAATCATCCCTTGTGACAAAAAGGCCCCTACTTAAAGGATAACTTTGTTAGATATTCTAGAATGATTACCGAACAAGCTGTATTTTCAGGGGGATGTAATAAGTTGTTACAAATGTTTCTAGACAGGGGCTATCATGGCAATTTTGTTGACAAGATTAGATCTGAATTAGTATCCCACAGACACATTAGATTTCATCCTATTTTAGGACAGGGTGTTCCTCATTTAGATCCCTCTCATAATACCGTAGTATTTAACAAAGCTCTTATACTTAAATATCACCCTTTGAATAGTGAGATCCAGAAAATTATTTCTAAATATTGTTTTTTATTTGCTTCAGATGCAAACATTTTAAAAGTAATCAGTAATGTGCCATTATTTATTCATAAAAGAGGGAAAATTTTAAAGGGCATTTAGAAAATTTAAATATTAAGAACTCTTCATCCATTAGAAGAATGAGAAAATATGGATGATGCAATTAATGTCCCTTTATTTTGGAATTGGACTTCTGTTGAGTCACAGGGACCAATGGTCTAAGATAGCCATAGTAAATGGTTGCAATTGCAAAACTATGGGCATAGTCTACATTGCTGTTTGTGATTACTGTGCAGTTTTCTACACAGGGAAAACAGAAAGATCTTTAGGCAAATGTATTTATAAACACAATTATGACACAACACAGATAATAGAAATAAGAACAATAACCTTTGTAAGCATAAATTATGTACAGGCTGCAATATATTTTCATTTGTAGTGTTGGATAAGATCAGTAGGAGTCTGTGGAGCAGACTGCGGAAATATAAGGAACTGATTTGGCAACTAAAACTTAAAGTATCAAACCCATCAGGATTAAATGAGAACATTTCTGTTCTAAGTGCCCTTAAGCTTCATGCTATGAATTTACAATGATACTATTAGTATTACAGGGCTACTTTAAATATATTTCCATATTTATGTATATATGTATATATATTTTTAAATTTTGTATGTATTTGGAATGTTTATCATGTTTGCATATTTTTATGTTCCTTTATAAATGTATTATTTACTGAAACATTAATTTGGTCTCCTAACAGGTGGTAATTAGGGGAACTGTGTTCTTAAAGATTTTATTGATTAGTTGTGACATCTATGGTTTTAAAACTTAAAAGAAGTAAGCAGGGTTTTGCTTTTTGCTTCTGAAGAAGTCCATTTATGCACATATGTACAAAAGTGCTTGACCTTTTAATAAATACTTTTCATTTATGTACCTGCACATCCTGTGTTTTGCTTAGAGGTAGTACATTAGTTATGTGGACATTGTTGTTTAGTTTATTTTGAATACAGGTTATTTCTTTTTAAAATTACTTTACTGCCCAGATTAGTCCACATCGCTAAAACATGTTATCCTTTCTTTGGTTCCCACTTAAACACAAAATTGCATTAAAATTCATATCAGGCCTTTTAACAAAGGGGTACTTGATGCCCTGATATTGAAGCATATATATTAGCCTTCTCTAAAAATAAATTTACATTGGCTAGGAAATGCATGATAGCTGAGAGAAAGCTTTTATTTCTATGTAATAAAAATATATTAATAAATTGCAACCTTCCTTAGGTAAGCAAATCAATAACAATGATTTCCCTGGACTGAGACTGAAATGAGTCCAGTGGGATGAGTACTTTACCCCAGTTAACAAATTCAAAATAAAATAAATAAATGTTTTCCATATTGGCATACTATTTTCAATGGAATATTTATAATCCTGGAGAATATTAATGAATTATTATTTTAAAGTCTTAAAGATCCTTATATAAATATTCCTTAAACACTGGATAGTTTCTACTTTCTGTTAATACACTTTTGGATAAATTCATTAAATAAATAATGTATGTATTTATTTATTTATTTCACATTTTAATTCAAAAAAGAATGATGGAATCTAGATTATCTTTAATTTTTTTTAATTTCCTAAAGCAGACAAATATTCTAAAATTGGAAGATGTTTTAAATAGTTCAGTATGAATAACAATGACTGGTAGTATAGCTAACATATACTACATTTTAATTGAAAATCATCAAATCAACAGCAATTAAAAAATCAAAGCACAAAGATGGCAGCTTTCATGTTGAGGTTGAGTTGGATTCTGAGGTTTTCATGAGTCCATAGGTACACATGTAGAGTTTCATAGATTCATAAGTTCATGTAAGTAGAGGTTGCACCCAGAGAATGGCCTGGATATGTAAAAAAGTCCAGTACAGGGAAAATTATGATGATATATCCTTGCACCAGACAATAATAATTATTCCACACTCTAACATATATAAACTCAATGTTGATTAACAATACATCATACAAACATCACCCTAGCTGATTCTTAGAATCTAATACTTGTTCTATATAAAATGATTCCAGATAATTCACTTGTAATTCTTGATACATAATGGTATTTTATAGTAAAATCTTTTCCAAATTTTAATGTCACACAGGAAGTCGTGATGCTGAAATTTCTAAATAAAACTGCTTCTTCCCTGTTTGGAGAAACGTTGCTTGGAAATTTATTTACAGAGCATTCGTTAGTGCAACAGAAAACAAATACTTTTACCTGCATTTTCTTAATTTTGCTGCTGATTACAATTGCAGAGTAATTGCTATTTTATTCAGTTCTGCTGTATGTTTTACAGGTTTGGTTAAAAAGTGTTGTTATGTTTATACAGTCACCTGGATGTTACTGTAGTGATAATGTGTTTCTGGCATCTGATTTATTGTTTTCTCTGGGTTTACTCAAACTTGCTGCTGATTTTTAAGTTTTCCCTGTTTGTTTTTTGTCAAATGTTAGCTTCTAAGAAGCAGCTGGAATGAGTCTGTGGCAGGAAATTAACACGCTGCTATTTTCTGGAAGTAGGCATTTTTTGGCTGAATTCTAAGCTAATCTTCTATTGGTCATTTGTTTTCTTGGCTGTGATAAACAGAGTCAAACATTGCTCTATGCAAGGGTCTAGCTAGGCATATTCTTTGTACTCTACAGAGTACATTTTGTCTTCATCACTATGAAATGTAGCTTTTTCAGGTAATATTATGTGTACGACTTTCTGAAGTGATGCCTCTAACAACAGATTGCTAATCTAAAGACAATATATTTAATATCTGTTGAGGGGACCACTGAAACGGATGTGTATATTTATTAACTGCTGGGGGAAACATTTTGAACGATATGACCAGTTTTTAACACCAAGTGGGTTGGGGGAGCAGGAAAAAGAGTCTATGAATACAAAATAGATTTTTTTGACAATAATTCTGGCTGTGTGCCATGCAAAGCTGTACTAGATATTGCAGGCTCTTCTACAAACCTAGCCATTCTCACACTCATTGAAATAATGCAGCTGTGTTCACATACTGTCTACTAATTAGTTTTATGCCAGGTACTATCTTAGACCACCAGGAACCATTCTTATTCATCTTATCTTTTTTTTTTATTTTTCCTCTTATACTACATATATGAGCCACATTCATGAAATATTACTTGACTCTTTTACATGACAAATACAACCCCTATAATAATAAACTCCATTAAACTACTATTTAAACTTTTTCTTAAAATCAAATAATAATGCAATCCTTTATTGTATTTCTGGATTAAAATGGAAGGTCAAACACCTTTTCACCCTTAGTTGTCAGCCTCATACTATTTTATTTATTCAGGCAGTATAAGAATTGCCTGATGCTCACAGACAATGAATTACTGCTTAGCTCGTCATTGTCTATATGTGAGAGATGCAAGTACTTAACCAAACTGAAGATCTCCCTCTCATAAGCACAACCCATGATCAACATACAAATTCTAAACCCATTGTTATATGCTGATACTGTTAAAAAGCCTCCAAGTCCTAGTAAATCTAGGGTTCATTGTAAATCATACACTATAACACCTATTTCATCTAGCAAAGTAAACAGTCAGCAGATAATTAACCACTTCAAAACAAGTGCACCTACACCTCACCCTTGTAATAAGGGTGTACTAGAGACTGATGACTCCATATTAGACGCACTGACTCAACTCTCATGAGGCTGGACACAGAGAGGGTGACAGTGAGCTGTCTTTCAGGAGCCAAGAAGTCTGACATATCAATGTTCCTAAAGACCCTTAAGCCTTATAAATATGATTATAACAAGGTAGTGGTCCATGTTTGTGGGAATGACGTGGCATGTAAAACCCTGAAGGATATACAGAGAGAGACATGGCAGACCTCTCTGTGCATGTCATAAATGCAGGTAAAACCATGGTTTTAAGTGGAATCCTTCTTCCTCCTTGAATGATACCAAAGTAGAGGGAAAAGCTGACTGTCTTCAACAATTTGCTGCATAGTTGGTGTCATAGGAATCCAGTATGTGTCAGCATGGGAGGAAATGCTAGACAGTCAGTCTTGCTTCACAAGCGATAGATTGCACCTCTCATTCCAGGGCTTCCTTATACTGGCTAAAGCCCTTACTGCCCCTATAGTGTCTGTTTTAGGCAGAGTCCAGCTAATAAATCTCTCAACCTAATAACTGAAACATATCAAGCACCAGAACACATCATGAAGGCTCTGCTCAATCCCAGCAGTCCAAATAACAAATTGATCTTGACGACCTGCTGTATTTGGCGCACACATTTATGTGTGTCATTAACTAAACTTGTTTAAAAGTACAGAGAGCACTCCCTCTCTACCATGGTTTTATGCCTACCAAGACTTTTGGCCAAATTGTAGCTATGGTAGAGTACACATATTTGTTAAAGATCACATAGTTTCTATAGAAATCCTTAGAGACCCAAACATTGAACTGATTGAGATGCAACCCTCACTAAATAGGACAACTTATCAGATCATAGAATATTACAGGTCCTCGTCTGTGTTCCCAGAAAACCATGTTAGACTCCTAAATACACTAGATGATTTTAAATTAACAGGAATTCTATTATCCTAGGAGGCTTTAACTACTCACCAATATACTGGAATACCTATACTTCAACTGTAGGTTACATCCAAAAATTCCTTGATTTCATAAATAAAACTTCCCAGGACCAAACTGTCAAGATACCCACTAGAGGGCAAAATATTCTTGACCCAGTCCTTGCCAACATGGCATTGATATCAACTGCCCTCAGTATTTACTTCTTCAGTTAAATCTATTTAAAAAAGATAAAGATTCTCCTTCAAAAACTCCAAGCCTTTAGATGCAAATACCACAAAGTTCAGAGACTTCAAATGTACAAAATTTCAACAATTTTATGAAGTCTTCAACTTCAAGTTTAACTGTGCAACCCAAGACACTGGCATAGTAAGTACTTACACAAGCAAACTCTGCTCACACATAGATAAATGCATTGACCTAACAAAGCCTGACAGATACAAACACAATGGGAAGTTTAAAAATAAACCAAATTGGTGGTCCACCAGTATAAATAAAACACACAATAAAAGAAAAAAAACTGCTTAAAATATATAGCAAATAAAAAAAAACTAATGGATCTGCTCTTATAGCTGTTCAGCCTGAGCCTAGCAATCGGTTTTGCACCTGAAGTATATCACACAGCTATAGTGATGCCACTTCACAAAGCTGGACCTATCACCGAACACAAAATCTACAGACATGTTACCCTGACTAGTTCCATATTCAAAGACAAGGAATGTATCGTAACTGGCCTGATTAATTATGATCTCAAAAATCTTCTAAAGCTTGATCCCAGGAGATTGGCTTTGTTCAAGGGAGTTCTTGTATAATGAATCTGGTCACTAAATTGAGAGAAACTCAAACCATGGACAGTGGCCATACTGGACACACTGTCCATACAGCTTACCTCAACCTGGCTAAAAAAAAACACCATAGTAAATATGCTGAGGGATACAAACCACATAGTATGGGTAGCAGGTACATTCTCAGCAGACAAGAAGTCGACAAATCATATTCCTCAGAGTTCTGTGCTGGAGCCTCTACTATTGAGCTTTTTAGATATTCAGATTAGAAATGGGGATCTCTGGTTAATCAGGTCTGTAGATAACTGCAAACTTGGTGTCATCCTCAAGTCCCCCTCTGATACACAGAAGATCTGACTGGACTCACAAATGTCAACAACTAATGGGTCAAAATTAAATGCTAAAAAGCCCAATATCATTCCATTTGGCAATTAGTCCCATCATCCGTCTTATAGTACAAACAATACCCAGCTTCAAAATGAAACTGTGGTGAGAGAACTTAGAGCATAGATAAATAATTCCCTTCACTTTTACCTTCAAGTTGCAGTGGTGGTTAGGAAATATTTTTACCTGGTACAGATGATTACAAAAGGTATTTCATCTAGGTCCAAGGAAATTCTTACTCGGACTCCTCTATACTGCACATTGATCCAATCAATTATTGAATACAATGCCCTTTTTGGAATGTATCTGATTAGGCATATTAAGCAACTGGAAAGACTCCAGAGGTTTCTAACTAAAATATCAAAGACTTAAAGGTCAAGTGCTACCAGGAGAGGCTGTAAACATTGTCTCTTTTTTCAGTGGTCTACAGACTCCTTAAGAGTGATCTGTACCTAGTCTTTTGAGTCTCTAGGGATCCAGTAGTCCAAGATTTCCTATATTTCCACAAATCAAATAGTCCCACTAACCACTATAACCAGGGATCAAATCTTGATTCATCAAATAAACAAAATGTGATAAAGAGACAGATGTGCCACACACCACTTACCCACTCTCTGTAACAAATCTCTGCTCCAAATTATGCAATGTGGCATACTTTTTTTCCTTCAAAAATGAGTTAGATCACTGGGTAGATATTCACAAATCATCCCTGGTATAACTGGCTTGTTGCTCCTTATAAAAAGGAGGTAAGTTCTGAGGGTGGGCATTGGCAAGCCATAATGGCCACTCTTTCCAGTTGCCATGTATATATGGTCCTATGATTACTGCTCAGAAAATTAAAATTTTTTTTAAATCTTATAATAATATGCATGGAGAAGTACTAGACAACCTAAGGCTGGTTGAAAACATATGCTTTTCCTGTAAAGTAATAGATAATTTCTGGCAAGGCATTCAGACCTTTGCACAGCGTTTATAATTTTATAAATTTAAATTAAATACACATTTATTGTATTTGATTCTTACATACTTAATTGCATACTTTCATCATATACATTGCTGTTGTGGTGTCTATTGGTTGTGGAAAAGAAAATAGATAAGAACCGAAGAAAGTATGAATTTCCACCTTTTTGATTTTTTAAATTAATATTAGTTTATAATAAAATGCTCACTAGCAAAGAACAAGAGAATCAGTTATAAACACCAAACATCAACCCAAGTTGGGCTAATTTATTGGCAAATACAGTGAGGGCATTTTAAAGGTTTAATTGTTCACCATTTTCTGTTTTTAATGGCTTTATCTCCTTTTTGAATTTTAACTGTTAACCAACTATTCATAACTATACATTTTCTCCAGAGTTTTATATACTTATACTATGTAATGCAGTTGTCAGTTTTACCCTGTAAATGATTTTTAAATATTGGCAAACCTTACTGCATGGCATATATTCCCCTATATTTTACTGTGAATACAGACTAGCTACAGCTAGTAAGCTTCTGGGTACTAATTAGCCTGCATTATTGTTTGTCTTACATTATTCTAGTTTAAAGTGTATCAGATCATTTATTAATAATAGTCACAATTTAAACATTGATTTTGTAACATTTGTTATAAGTGTGTGTATGGTTTGCTTTTATTTTTTATTTTGTGTTTGATACCATTTGTACTGACACTTCAATAGGAAATTACATATTTTTCAAATCCATTTTTAGTAATTATTCATTTATAAAGAGTTAATAAAAATAAAAATAAATAAGTGAATTATTTAGAATAAAGGAGGCATTGCCTATGATGCATTGATCAGCCATTAACTGTGACCATTCCATATAACACAACTGCAGAGAAAAAGAAGGAAACCCTGCCTATGGTGCAGACATCAGGTGATAATGGAAACCTTGACTAATGTCATACAAATTATGCAGTGGAAAGATGAAATTAATTATATTCCCAACACACCATTCAGGGGGTGGCAGTGGCCTTATCTAATGAGAAAGCAATCATACAGCTGGCCTGGGGATCACCTGTGAAGTGCAGTAATTAGGTAATGGCAGTGCCTTAATCTTTTATCTCAACAGTCGTACACTGGAACAGAGACACCTTACCTATGGTGCATGACACCTTAGACATCATTGAACCTACCTCATTGTACAGAGGAATAAATGTACCCTACCTGTGGTAGTCCACTCCATTCATATGTTGTCAGAAAACACATTTAATTGTACAATAGAATGATGGCACCTTGCCTGTAGTACTTTAATCAGGTATTGGCAATGATTGTGCCTAGCTGGGCATAAGAGTTATAAAGTGGAATGGAAGAAGATAGCCATAATAATGATAATGATATATTAAGGCAGAGATCCTGCCTAATTATCTAACTTTTACATGCAGAACATGGAATCCTGCCTATAATGCAGTAATTTAGTGAAAGCAGTGAACCAGCTTAATAACACCAACAATGGGCAGAGGTACTGGTCACCACTGTATACGTGAAATCAATGACTAAGCAGTGTGCGTGTTTCTGCATGTGGGGGTGGTGTGGGAGGTAGATGAATCCTTCCTAGCTTTGTCTTTCTGCAAGGAGTATGCCTTTAATCATGGCCCCACCATATACTTTCTAATTCTTTGTAGCTGTTTTTATCCTTGCTATTTGTGTGCTTCAGCAATGACCTACATATGTTCCTTTTCTTCTTTTGGCTTTTTTTAGGGGTCACCACAGTGGATCACCTGTCCACTCATGATTGGCAGTGGAGTTTTACGGTGTCGAGTTGCCAGCCCAGCGCCCAACCTTCCACAGAAGGCACCCACATGCACACACTCACACCTAGGGTCAATTTAGAGTGTCCAATCCACCTACAGCATGTCTTTGGGATGTGGGAGGAAACTGGAGCACCCAGAGGAAACCCACGCGACCACAGGGAGGACATGCATAGTCCACACAGAAGGCACCACAGCCGAGAATTGAACCAGAGAACTTCTTGCTGTGAGACGGCAATGCTAACCGTTACACCACCGTGGCTGCTCAATGACCTACGTATGTTAACATTGCATATTCAAACAAGATTTTTTTGCGTCTTTCTGCTGTTGCTTGCCTATATCCAGTTTTTCTACTGACTGTCACGAAACACCTAAAATAATAATAATAATAATAATAATAATAATAATGATGATGATGATAATAAAATAATAATATTATTATGTTGCCCACTGAAAGTGAGAGACCCATAACTAAGAGACTCACAGCAATTAAACATAAATTGTAGTGAATCCCAAACTCACTACAATGTCATGAAAACATTTTTGCACATCCCTTGTATGCCCAGACTGCTGCTACTTACTACAACTTTGAGATTGTTATACCTTGGAGTAAGGGAACTATTCCAAGTATTCCAAGGTTCATTCATTTACTACACATTCAGTCTTACAGTTTTAAGGATTACAGGCCTGGTCCTTGCAACTTTAACAGGAACAACAACAAAAACAATAATAATAAAAATAATAATAATAATAATAATAATAGCCCAGATTCCTGTCGACTTTTTTATTTCTTTTTGTGGCTGTCTGATTTTGTTGTCTTTAATTTTGTCCTGCATGCCTTTTTCTGCATTATTGCTCCCTTCAGAATGCTTGTACTTTTGTTCTCTTTCATTTGGCGGCTGCTCTCCTTGTTTATTCCACTTTGCTCTTTTACACTTTAAAAAAGTAATCAGAGTACATTCTCATCATAACACACACACACACACACACACACACACACACACACACACACACACACACACAAAACAAAATAAAAAAATCAGAACTTTTTTTTGCCTACAAATAATTATTTTCTTCTTCATATCTTTATTCCATTTTTACTTGAGTGCAGAATAGCTATTACTCATCTTCTTCACTCTCAGTTGAATTTCGAGTTGACAGTCGAATTAGACTTGCCCTACCAGCCAGTAACTAGTCCTGTTTCAAGACATTAATTAAATGGGCCCTATGGTCTGGAAAAACATACTCAATTTATTATAACTCAAGAAGTCATGTTTGAATAACAAAAGTGCTTAATTATTGTTTCTGTTAAAAGGAGTGTTGAGATAGCTGTGTTTGTGTTTTCTGTTATTAGTTTTTTTTTTTTTTTTTTGCTTTTGTGGATTTCGTTTAGAAGTTTTGTCATTTCAGTAAGAAGTTGCAAAAATTATATTAGGTTTGTGGAGGAAATAAAATAGCTTGAGGTACTCACTAAAATATTTTCATCAGTCTTCTGCAGGAAGACACAGGTGAGATACAATATTGAGAGAGTGCAGACCAAAATGGATGGATGACACTTTCTATGAAGATGAAGTGACAAAGGTACTTTGACAACTGAAAGGGGAATAAAACCATGGGCATGAAATACTGTCCACTAGAGGACTAGCAAATGTAGTTACTTTATTAGTGGGGTCACAGTTGATCGTATTCAGTAGGTTACTAATAGACATACTTGTGGACTGGAAGACAAGTTAAGGGGTCTGAACTATGAATATGTGATTCAGAAGATAACACTGAGATTACAGATCGCTGAGTTCCTCCTCAGTCATGAGGAGAAACAGATGGAAAAACCCCTAAAAGAATACCTTGCATGGTTCTTAAAGTCAAATGTTTTTCTAGATGTCAGATAATATGGCCCCTTACTAGGCAGATGCCCTAGCTACTGATCTTGTTACAGTATTAGGAAGGGGTTCTAGCCAATGCAGGTAAAATAGTGCAGTTGAAACAGTTTACCAAGTTGTTTTAAAGTGCTGAACCCTCTACTGTAAGCATAGCTGGTAATGCACTGAAGACTAATCAGGATCTGCCAATCACATTCCCCCCTGTATACTTTACTCCTAGGGTGACAGCCCCCTTTACCCCACCCTAGCCACACCTTTATTAGGATCTGTTCTGTTTGTAGGTCTTTATGTTTGATTTCTTACATCATCTTATCATCAAGGTAGGAAGATAAGCTTGTATGCAGATTATATGAAACTGAAAGCAGTCATTACAGATGGAGATAGGCTTCTGTTAGGACTTTAGGCACATGCCTGTGTGGTTGGAGGGGAGGGTGGTTGGATTCCTCTTAATGAAGTACCACATTAGGCAATAAGGCAAAAAAAAATCTTGACCACTAATTACTCTGTGTTAGGGGGAAAAGTGCATGAAGGCCTAGGAACAGTGAATCATGCAGAAAATGAATGAATCCACTCAAGTGTAACAGGGTGATGTAAAAAACAATTTGCTTGCATGGATAGTTTGAGATGTGAAGTCCATACTTCTGTTATGTCACGTGTGAAGCTATATCTCCATATCTGCATTTTTATTTTGAATGTATTATCTGAATAAAAGTAATAGGTTCATAATTGGTGCTAACCAAGTTAATGAAAATGGTCAGAGGTATTGGAGAACTACAGAACAAGGACATATACATTTACAATAAATGTATTTGCTCTAAATGTCAGATGTTTTAGAAAAAACGTGATCCTGAACAATGACGTTAGCAGAATTGCTGAGGATGCTCAGCCATTAAAAGTGTCGACACAGAGAAAAAGGCATGGCTGTCCAATTGAGAAGGCAACATTTAGGACTGGGTGTGGAAGAAACTAGTTTATGGAATGACTGAGAAATACTGGTACTTACATGTAAATAAATGTGTAATAACAAAAAAAAAATAATAACAACCCATTGTTTAAATGGAGGTAGCAGCATAGACTGTTTGGTGGTGTAGTCACTTAGAATTCATGACAAACCAATGCTTCTATGTGCTTAATGTGTGCATGCTAGCATCCTATTCATAGACCCAGAAAATGGCTTCAAATATCAAAAGCCCTCAGTACTGAAAGCACTTGGGAGCCAGCCTTAGCAAATGAGGACAGCCAGGACATACTGGGAACTTCTATCCCCTATGTACAGGATCAACTAAAGAACCGGGCGTTCAAGACAACAATAAGAACCAGTATGTCAGCAAAGCTCCAAACGCCAACACATATGCTGTATACTCACATGAAGTAAGTCCAACAATAAATGATGCCACGGAATATAGAGTAATAAAATAAATTTAATCCAAAGCAAGTTAAGCGCTTTCACCCACGGCCCGTGGGCTTCATCAGAACTGACAAATACCTGTTCAACAACATTTAAATATACTGCTTTGGCACCAATTTTACTTCTGCTTCTAAAAGCTGTAGTACATTAGAAGTATTTAATTCTACTTTTTACTTATATTAAGGAAGTTTTTAGATTATACAACATAGGGAAATGATGTACTACAGCTTTTAGAAGCCGAAGTAAAATTGGCTGATGAAGCCCACGGGCCGTGGGTGAAAGCGCTTAACTTGTTTTGGATTAAATTTATTTTATT
The DNA here is from genome assembly GCF_019279795.1 of Protopterus annectens. NCBI lineage: Eukaryota > Metazoa > Chordata > Ceratodontiformes > Protopteridae > Protopterus > Protopterus annectens. Next base: position 741,255,517 of record NC_056737.1, on the reverse strand, counting down.
ACTCTATATTCCGTGGCATCATTTATTCTTGTGAGTATACAGCGTATGTGTTGGCGTTTGGAGCTTTGCTGACATACTGGTTCCTATGTACAGGATGCTGTATACCCAGTAAGTCATAGCAACAGGGCTATGTCCCATCATAAAGAAGCAAGTGATTCTGAATTAGCAGTTTCTGTCATGAGTGTGGAAAAAAAGACAAGAGATAGTTCTAAAAGAGATGGCAGTAGGGAAGGGGATAAAGACAAATAATTTTTGAAAGTGTCAGTTAAACATTCACTTTTAAGAAGACAAATACCAAATGTCAAAACACTTAATCTCAAAATTAATCAAGGTAAAATAATAAAAGATCCCATTTACTGATATTGTCAGCACATACAAAAAATAATTGTCTAATTTAAGACAGAACAAAGATTGTGTCAATTCTCAAGTCATTTCCAAAACGCTAGCTGTTTACTGAGTAAGTTAGTGTGATGCTTTTTTTTATTGAAATGCCAGTTTGAATGGGCTAATTTAATTTAATGAAATATAATGCTGAAGTTCTATATTCATTTCTTGAAACCAATGTTATCCTGTTCTTGGAAAGAAATTAATATAGTGATCTATAGACTGAAAATCAACATTCATCGTTGGTTGATCCTTAAGTAGGAGGCAAGCTGGTATTTGCTGGCACATATAGATATGGTCAACAAGTTTTGCTTTCCACAGAAATGTCTGCCATAGTAAGGTACACATAATAAGATTGCTTTTAATGCAGTACCCTTGATGTTATTCATCAGTGGTAAGTTGTTTCACAGGCCCATGTACAAAGATGATGCATAAGCTTATTTATAACATTATTAGCCACAGATGCAAAAGTTGCATTTAATATGTGCAAATGATCTGTAAGAAAGTTATGCACATACTGGGCCATATTCCTAAATACTTGCTGTTAGTGTAAGTGACCATTTAGGCTGAGAGCAGATGTTTTGGGATCTGTCCCCTGGTGTAAGCCTGCTTATAGAGGCCTTACACCAAAGTAAGTCACTTACACTGAGAGCATGTCTTTTGGAATCAGAACAGCAGACTTGCACCGAGAGTAACTCTTTTGGAATCCTGGTCTTTGTTTATCTATCCCCCAAGCAGTTAGTACAGCTACAAGTGTAAAAGCATGCATAGTGACCAGGAAAGATTCATTAAAGCACTAAGAATTTGTTAAAAGCATACATTGAATATGTTTTAAGCATGCACTTGTAGTCACTTGGTACCCCTAAAATGATGAGGCAGAGCACCTAACCATCAAACTGCCTACCCTTTTAGTCCAGTACAGGGACAGGAGGCAGCATTTCATAAGTTTTTTCTTTATTCCTTGACTCACAGTATTCACTATGTTCCAGACTCTCCTGTTTTATTTGCAAGATCCATATTCATGGCAAAGTCAGGCTTTTGAAAGGTGACCCCCCCACCCCCACCCCGTTCATGTTCAGATTTACTGATGGTAGACCAGCATACTGGGCTGATATGAACACTGATGTGTAGTAAATTATATTAAATGTAATACCTTCTGTATCTGTATGTGTCATCATCTTCTGGTATGTGCAGCTTGGATTTATACCTGCCACACATATTTAGCATTAGTAAATTATCACCACTGTATACCCAGCAAAATGCTTGCCTAGTACAATGTAATTTAGGTCACATAATGTAGTACCTTTGAAAGCACAAGAATAAAGTAGGCGCAGTATAATATAACTAACATTGTAGGCCTGTCTGATTCTAGGAAATATTATTTCCATTGCTTTCATAGTATCTCAAACTGCTTAAACTAGAAAATGTAAATGCATTGCTCCAATGATAACAAGGCTTAATATTTCATCTAAGCTCTAATTTATTTATTTATTTTTCATAATTGCACAATTACATAATCTCTTCCTCATTACTCTTTTACATCTCATAATCTCATAATTACAGGCATATGCTAGTATCAGCTCTATTAGGGTACTTCTGCCAATATCTTCCTTCATGTCTGTTCTGTATATTCAGCATTAGCACAGAAAGAGTTAAAGCTGAACTAATGCTAAAATTTCCTGTGTAAATCAGACCTGCAACTGAACCTAAGTTAGGAAACTTCTTTGCATTCTGCTACATATTTCAGCGTCTTTTGTTTAAATGATTCATTACTTTTTAATATTTGACTTCATATCTTTAAGCAAAGTGTATCCCTTATTCATTGTTTTCTTCCTGTCAAGTATATAAAATAAGCATTTCTAGCCAGCTGTCACATTCAGATGTTTCTTTGATGCACAGCTTTCTTACTTTTGTTCCCACAACACACACAAATGTTAATTAGGATGCTTTGTAACTGCAGCAAAACTTTAGATATGTTTAACATAAAATGAGTTGGAAATGGCATTGTCCTTAATACTGGCTAGAGTTAAGATTCTGATTCAAATTAAATAAAGTAACCCCCTGGCAAGTCTACAGACTACAGGGGTACTGTGTAATCGAGACAATACGACGGATGCAGGTCAGGATTTAAGGACCGAAATGGATTAGACAAAAAGCATTTTCTTGTTATAACAAGACAGAAAACTTCAAAGGAAGGATTGTCCTTGTTATGATACACTAAGTGGGTTACAAACTGCCTTAAGGAACACCCCTCTGAGTACTTTTTATTTTGTTTTATTTAGTAGGAGGAAGACGGGAGAGCACATATCTATAGCCCCAAATCCTTTGCTCTGGGCAAGAAGTTTTAGTTTAAGAGGATAACACTGCAAAAGCTACTTGTCTCACTCATTTTTTTTATTCAGTGCCCAAGTTGGCTATCACTTAACAGGACTTATCATGCGATGCCACAGAAGTGAATTAAAACATATAGAGCATACTGAAGAAGCTGATGTGATTCATTCGTCTTTCCTTGTCTTTGATTTAGAAAGCATGAGCTAGGGTTAACTCAAGAAATAAATGATTTAGCTTTATGTCTTTGCAGAGTATCATTCATCAACAGGCACAAAAAGTGTCCTTTGTTTTCAGTTGGAGCTCCAGACGATGAACTAGAATATGAAAAAGAAAAATAAATAAAGGAATACTAAAATAATTCATTTTGTGTGATTGCCTACTCCCAAAAACAGCTATGTCAGTGTATACAAGTATTATATTCCATTTGTATACAAACAAGTCATGGGCATTCAGAATCGCAAGTAGCTGAAACACCTGATGTTCATAGGGGTCATTTGCATATATTCCATGTGCCTCTGATACAAGAGGTTTGGGAGGTCACTCAGTGGAAGTTCTAGCTTTAGCTGGAGTTTTCATTTTGTTTTTACTGATTGTTTTTTCAGTGACATTCTCACTTATTGTTTCAGGTTATTTGTATAGAAACTTTCTTGCATGTATTGTATATAATGTAACAATGGCCTCAAGTGCAGTAAAATGTAATTTTAGTTATCTTGTTGTTTAATTTTGTTAGTCAGCTAGCACATTCAGCTCAATGGCCCCTCTGAGAGCACAGCACAGGAGCACAAGGAATTTATGGCATTTTTTTCATGGTCACATGGTATGCAAGCTGGAAGAACACATGGGAATTGAGCCGTTTTCACTCTTCTACACTGTTATATATAAACTCAAAGGATACTCTTTACATTTTCAGAGAGAATAATGGCTAAATATTTTTGTTCTGGTTCTGTCACAGTTTTGTAGAATGTGGAGTAAAAGTACAGTCAGTCCTTTGCCATTTCTGCATAACAGTTTTTGTAAAATAACATAACCATGTAACTGTTTTTCAGTGTTGCTAAATTACATATATTATTTTATTACTAAGGCTCATTCAACATGGAAGTCATGCTTTTAAATTTATGATCCGGAAGGTATTTTGCATATTCTAAAGATGTTACATACCTTTCCTCACCAAGTGGACTTTACATGTTGAGTAGAGCCACATATATTCCAGTGCTTTTATTTTTATGCATATCAAACTTTGGAAACCACAATATGCCTTTGTAAATGCACTGGCCTTTCTTAGTCCCTGTTCCCCTCATTTATCCTAATAATATGATATTCTGAGCACAAATGAGCTTTATGGACAGAGTTACTTTGTATCAGAATCTGGGTGAAGACTACTTATCAACAAATGTGGTTTGATTTATTGTGTTACTCTACAACAGATATATATATATATATATATATATATATATATATATATATATATATATATATATATATATATATATATATATATGAATCACTACAGAATATCAAAATTCCACAATCCTGAGACTCGAAATCCCAAGGACTAGAATCTCAAGATTGCAGAATCTCGAAAGTAGTGAATAGGGATTGCCGTACAGTGTGGAACAGGAACTTTGCCATTCATTCCACTGTAGTGCGATCTCGGAGTTGGCATATTTACATTGCAGAGGGTGTGGAGGGTACAGGGGGCTTGCTCCCTGCATGCAGGTTAGAATAGTTTGCTACATGTTTTATTTATTTATTTATTTATTTTCATTTTTGAGATTCTGCAATCTTGAGATTGTGGCCCTCGGGATTTCAAGTCTTGGGATTGTGGAATTTTGATATTCTATAGTGATTATATATATATATATATATATATATATATATATATATATATATATACATATACACATATATCTATATATATATATATATATATATATATATATATATATATATATATATATATATACACACATCTATCTATATATATATATATATATATATATATATATATATATATATATATATATATATATATATATATATATATATATATATATATATATATATATCAATATGGGTCTAGGACAGTCTACCAAAAGACTGTTTCACTGAAAGTGAAATGGGCTGTCACAGTTTCACAAAAGCACTTTTTATCAAAAAGTACAGGGAATCGGGGGGAAGTGGTAGTGGGTGAGATCGGACTATAAACAAAAACTTTAAAAAACACCTCCAAATGCACTGGTTATGCCCTTGTAGCAACCCTGACTAGCCACCCTCTTCACATCTGTTTCTTCCTCTTCCAACCAAACTTCCAAACATTTTAATGCTTAGTTATGTAAGCAAGACTGACACTGTTTAAACTCTAATTAACTTACTGCCAAAATCTTTCCACCTGATGTGAATACTTGCACATGATTCTTACTGTGCTACATTTGTTTTTGCTTTCTAAAGTGTAAATATTTTTTACTGTTGCTTTTCTCAAGTGTTAATATCTTTAGTATGTAATAATTACTTGTATGTTTCTTTATTTTTTTATTAATCCTTTATTTATCATGTAACAATATTTCATACTTTTTATATCTGTTTGGAGCTTTTCTCCCTGGGCCTCTACTGAAAATGGAAATATATCCAGCTAGACTAGCCCAGTTAACAAATGTAAAATAAAATAAAAATAAAAAATAAAATACAGTGGGGATAAGGGAATATTCCCTTTTCCCCAATGGAGTGCGATCTCAGAGTGAGAATATAAAAGTAGGGGGTGTGGGGGGTGCAGGGGGGTGAAGCCCCCCTGCGTAAACATGGTATGTATGTTTTTTATTTGTTTTTGTGTGTGTGTGTGTGTGTGTGTGTGTGTGTTTTACCTTCTGTTTACCAAAACTGCTTTTTCGGTGAAAGCAGTTTTGGTTAACTGTGTTCGGTAGGGTTGGATTCGGACAGTTGGTCTTTCGATCAACTGTCCTAGATCCATATATATATATATATATATATATATATATATATATATATATATATATATATATATATGGGTCTACTTCACTTACCTGAATGCCCACATCACCGACTTTCACTTTATTGAGATGAATACACCGACAAACCAGAAGACCAACATCCAGAACACCAACATTCCACTTGAGGTAAGTAACTGCTTGGCCATCCTGTTGAACTGTGCCCCTTACCCCCATGGTAGTGCGATCTCTGAGTTGGACCTGGTCTGATGAAATGGCGTGGTCACCGTGAAAGCACTTACCACTCTTTTGGATACATCTATTAAAGTTTCTGGATTTTAGCCTGTTGGTTTGGTATTTCTTCATTTATTTTATTAGCATTTCACTATTACCTGCTGGAGAAACATAAAACAGTGTAGATATCTGAAATATGAACAACAGGAATTGTGTGGTTGTAACATATTACATTCACATACAAAGAAAGGCTGAATGCAAAGCAAGGAGAGCAACAATAGCAACATATCCTTGTTTGTGCCAAAACAGAAATGCAGCTTTGCTCTCCCACCCTCAAAAAACAGGCAAATGACACATTTTGCTAACAAACCATCAATAAAATGCAAAACGTGCTATCAAATGAACTGTCCTTGAAACAGGTCTACAGATTTAACACAGAACACTCCATTTTAAGCTAGTGCCAATGATGTATACCTATGAAATGGCCTGACAAACATGCCCATGCCATCAGTACACTTGTAAGTAATGCATACACTAGTATATATATATATATATATATATATATATATATATATATACACACACACACACACACACACACACACACACACACACACACACACACACACACACACACATACACACACACATACATGTATATATATATATATATATATATATATATATATATATATATATAAATATTAAACAGAATGTTCTTAATGGCATTTCAGCATATTCAGTATATAGCTGAAAAATGCAAGCACACCTTCTCAAGCTCAGTAGTCTTCTGTGCAGATATATCCCAACATAATAGCCTCTTCTCTGTTCTCCACATAAACTAGTCTCCTCACTGTCAGGTTCCCCAGCTACACAGTTGCCTTTTTATGGTGTAGATTCAGGGTTGTGAGCATGGTGAAGATACAAATGAGGCGTGAACTCATTAGAATTGCTGAATCCCAAATACTTGGCTCTGTGTATCTGATGTAAACATAGTGCATGCACTCCTTCAGTGTTTGTTATAAATGCATTGCAACTATGAATGATTACTGCTAGGAAGAAGGAAAACACAACAATGCAGATTACCCTACCTCCAGTGGGTGTGTGTCAGGTTAGCTTTACAAAGTGTAGAAGTAATTTTATCAAGACTGGAAATGTAACTAAGCAGCACAGAATTCACAGGTTCTGTTCATTAACATCCAGCCCCTCCTTCATTTGTTCAAAACAGTACATTATTGCCACTTAAAATCCTCATACAGTTTAAGGATGATGATATAGAATGTCTTACAGACTGCATGTCTCAGATTACTGCTCAGTTAAGACAAGAATGTGCAACAAATACATAGAGGTAAGACAGAGTTGCATTTTTACAAGCAATAGTCATAAATGGTTATGTGATCACTCAGTGCACTACATCCAAAATTAATACATGTACAAGTAACTGTTATGTGGTTTCTTAGTACTGTGGATGATCTTGCAGTTGGTTGCATGCAAAATGATTTCAGTTCCCTGCTGCAAAGCTGTTTGCATGACAAAGAAGGATAAGACACCCTTACTGTGTTCTGAAGGTACACTGGTGTGAGAGTTCAAATCCAGACTTATGTAGAAATATTTCATGTGTACTAACAGATATTTTGTAGTGCTTATTTCATAGATAGTTTTTCTTCTTTTCAACTACTTTTCCTTCACTTCTTTGGCCATTGTTTCTGTGGTGCATGGTTTAGTGCAAAGAAGGGAAATGGAGAAAATGAATGTCAAATTTGGCTGTACTTATCTCGTTTGTACGATACTTAGCAGTGCCCAAACCTGGACTAGTGCACCACGCAGGAAGCAGACAGGGCATCTGCAAAAGTGCAAAGGTCAAAAAGGATATAGTGTTGTAATTTTTGTTTTACATCATGCAACACCAATGTTCTCCCAACACCTGTAGCCATTAAACATCTGCAGACAGGATGCAAACAGTCAATCACCAAAAACAGATACATTTAATTAATTCTATTGAGCACTGTGCAAACACTTTAAGTGGCATTGTGTGGTGGTTAACACAGAGAACTTAAGGATGAGTAGGAAGTTATGGAACTGTCATGTAACTAGTCCTGTGGCAGCAGGTGTAAGTGTAGGGCTGGAATACAGATGGTCTTTGGTTCTAATACAGGGTGTGTGCCCATTTTTACTGTTGTGGCACTGCAGTTTATAACAATGAAATGAAAAAATATACAAGTGTCATTCCAACATTCTTGTGGTAACATGGGTAAGTGTAGGGCTACCGTAACATTCCTCACTAGGTTGGAGTCTATGGCTAAGATGTACAACTGGGTGCTCTTCTCCCTCTGAAGAAACCTGCTGAGTACAGCCCCCACCCCATGGTTCAAAGCATCCACCTTCACAACAAATTCTTTGCTGTAATCTGGAAGGTTTCTGGGTCATTTTTCATTCCTGACAACTTATTACTGGCATACTGTTATTCTCACTTGCTGGCTCCCTCACCTTTTGTTCCCCACCTTGCTTCTGTGGACATCTGTGTGCTACATGGTCCCACTGGTTACATTTAAAACATCTAACCCTTGATCTTGGCTGTGTACCTGAACTAGTGGCTTCTGATTTTACTAGTGGACTCTGTTGGGGTGGTTTAAGCTGCCCACCATTGGTTCCCTTATATCCAAGTGCAGCACTGGGTATCCCCTTCTTGTGCAATGATGCCCTATTTGCTCAGTAGAGATCCCCTTTTTGCCCCAGCTCATCTGCAGTGTTGCACTCCCGGTCTGCCAAACAGATTCTCATGTCCTCAGGCAAAGTGCTAAGGGCTTTTTCCCTCACCAAAAGGTCTTTCAGCCTTTCAAAAGTGGTGACCTGACATGCACTCACCCATCTATGAAAAATAGTGCTTAGCTTAGCAATATAATCACATACACTTTCATCTGCCTTGCGTCTATGCTCACAAAACTTTTTTCTGGAAGCTTCAGGTGTTAACTTAAAACATTCCAATAAACATTGTTTAACTTTATCATAGTTTAAACAGGTCTATATCATTTAATCAAAAGCTTAATTGAGCAAATTGATATTTGTCGAACCCAATTAAGTGAAAGTTCATTTAAGTGAATGATCATTTAGGAGAAAACTTTCTTAGGGGAAAAAAACTAGTTGCCCACCCACCAACCATAACAAACAAAACAAAATTTAAAACTCTGCAAAGTGGGGGGTTTTGCGCCCCAACTAAACATACCAACTCCAAGATTGCACTACAGTGGGGAAAAAAGGGCAAATTTCCAATGATGGCCAAACACACCCTTCCCCTGAGAAAAAAATTTGCTTAAATGATTGTTTGCTTAATTGAGCTTTCACTTAAGTCAGTTTGACAAATAGCAATTTGCTCATTTAGCCTTTTGATTAAATGATTTAGACCCATTTAAACAATCAATATCAGACAATTTAGAAACAGCAGTTACATCTTTACCATGGAGTACGGGGGTTAGGAACTGCACCCAGAGGCTTTGGGCAACATTACACTGTTTACATACTCTTTCAAATATATGAATAAAACTATCAAAATTATTGCCCTCTGTAAACTGTGGAAGAAATTTACTGACCTTTATTACTTCTGGGGTTTGCTTATTCCCTTCTCTATTACCTCCATGACCCTGATGAAGAGTCAGCATCTCCCTCTTTTGTTGATGCTGCTTCTCATTTTTTTCAGCCTCCAAATGCTGCAGTCTATCTGCTGATTCTAATTCCAAACATTTGGCCTCCAGTCAATTTTTTTTAAGTCATTTGAGGTAAAGGTGAACTGTCCTGTTTCTGAGAGCTACAAATCCCCATGGCCAGACTGGTTGTTTTCCTGGTTGCTAGTCCATGCCACAGCTGTGATTAAGCCTGAAATAATTTCCTCTTTAGTCAGGTTGGCATACACCAGTCCTTTGTCTTCGCACACCTTGGCCAACTGGTTCTTTATTAGCTTGCCATAATCCTCTGCTGACATCCTGACTAAACTAAACTAACAAAAACATAAAAAATAAATAAAGCTCTTGTGAAAATGAAACTCTGTATGTTTACCTTGTGGCTGCTGTGCGTGCACACACCTACAGTGACAACTGCCTACAGGCTACAGATGTTCATTGAAAATCCACACCACTACTCACCAATATGTGACATCCCTCCTCTGGGCCATTAATCAAGCAGCCTCAATCCTCATCACTGACACTGGTGAGGGACGTTCATTTGGAACAAAAATAGATACACACAGTATTTTCAGATGTAGCTCTCTGCACCAAGCAACATTTCTTTTAAGAGCACACAGGGAGCACACTCAGACCTGGGATTGGGTTTCTCTCTCTCTCTCTCTCTCTCTCTCTCTCTCCAGTCCCTAAATAAGAATCCCCACTGACACAGATGTATAGCTGAGTCCTCAGCTGAGTGTTCCAAATGAAGCCCTCTACTACCCTCTCCATGAAACCAATCCTCTGTGTCTCTGTTCTAACTAGTGTCTTTCACACACATATCAGCTATTCCCCCTCTGACCAGACTATAAGGTAGATACTACCACCAGAACACTCCAAAGCCAGCTACTCAAAGGCTCTTGCCAGGCTATCCAATTATACTTAGTAAAATTAATACTAATACAAATGGTAGTGTTTGACCAATGCAGCAAGGCTTTCAGGAGTGGTCACAGTCTCACCAAATAAATATAAGTACTCTCAAAGGTTAAAATATTTTCTAAAATACCAGCCACAATGAAAAGTATAAATACATTTCATAATGAATGATAAAAAAACATGAAAATACTAAATATCCATTTACAATAAACATCAGAGTTTCAGTCACAAAAATATTAAAAATAATACAGATGGAGAGAGTCATACAGGTACAGAAAAACAATACTTAACTAACCTCACTATATTTTCCTGACTGATCTAAAGAATTACTGTCCCCTAGTTCACTTACTAGGGCAAGGCAAAATGATATAGGTGAGTGTTCATTCTTTGTCAGGTTTCAAAAATAGACTGCCATAAGACTTCTGCCTCATCAATTATTGAAATGTCATTTCAGTGCTGGACTACAGAATGATATCCCATACATCATGTCACCTGATACTAGTTCCCACACTACCCCTGTTACTAGAAATTGATCCAGAAGCTTGCACATATGTATTACCATGCACACACATAGAGCATTGCTAAGATGTGTTATAGCATCTGAAAGCTATAAAACCTTTTGGAAACTTCCTCCCTTCCAGGGTAGCAATTAGTTCACCCCCAAGGACAATACAGTAGACTTCCTAGTCCTGGTTTCCACAGACATTTTGTATCTGGCTTCAGTCAGAACTGTAAGATACAATCTTTACGGCCCAAACCATGTAATTTAATTTCGGACTATGTTTCAAAGTTAGCTGGACTGAGATTAAGCTCTTCTCTTTCATTATCCTCTGTTGCAATATATTCATTTAAACTATTACAATACAGACTGACATACAGATGTATTTGTTTTCTGTCCAGCAGGACCCACTGTTGGTACATTTTTTTAACAGAAGTAGCTTTACAAATGCAATTTCAACACAAGCACCTGTACAAATCAGTTTTATATGCAAATGGCATATAATTATTTTCAGAGCTCCAACTAGCTATGCTGGTATATGTTAAACATATACTGCCCTACTTCTCCTGGCATAGCTGGCAATACCTCATATCATCACAGCAATATATACACATTTCAAGGATTACTTTCAGCAATATGTAGTTATAGTGTGCAATTGTTAGGATGTATACCTAAATGTAATACTTCAGATAAAATAGTTCTATAATTGCGTTAATGCAGTGCATGGCACATATAATAGTACTATTTTGATCTCTTTTTATATTTCCTCTCACCCAAACCTTTATCTCTCTTTTTTATTTTACACAAAAGCACCAGCAACCCACCTTTGAGACCTATTGTAGATGGAAAGGCATCAAAGATAACCACTTTAGCTAAGTTTATTGATTTTCACTTGAACACAATTTTATCAGAATTTAAACATATATTGAAGGATTCCTGGGACTGTTTAAAGAAAATAAAACAAGATTTATATAGGGTAAAGTTAATTATGGCAACTATAGAAGTTAAAGATTTGTTTAACGTTATAGCGTATAAAGAAGGACTTGATATGTTCTATGACTTTCTATGTAAACAAACCAACTTTAGCCATAGTAGAATACTTATGTTTAGGACCCTTATGGAAACAGTGCTCAATAATAATGTTATTATTTTTGAGAATAAGATTTTAAGCAAACTACAGATGTAGCGATGTGGGCGGCATGCGCCCCCCCCCTGTTTGCAAATATTGTACTTGCTCAACGGGAACTGACTCAAGTGTTTACTTGTCAATGGTTTAACGAATGTTTGTTTTATGAAAGATTTCTTGATGACATGCTTATTTTTTGGGGAGGAAATGAGTTAGAGTTGAACCAGTTTTCTGAATATCTAAATTGAAATACTTCTTTTCTGAGCTTTACTATGGAACAACACAGTAATAGAATAAATTTTTTGGACATCCTTATAACCAAAGATGATTCACTGAAAAAGTTTACTACCACCATTTACATAAAGCACACATATTCTAACACTCTCCTACATTTTGAAAGTGGGCACCCTGACTTTCAAAAAAGATATTTGGTTAAGAGCCAATGTGTGCGGTTAGCATGGAAGTTCAGTGACCTAGAAATGTACATTGAAGAAAGGGAAAAGTTAAGGGACATGTTACTAAGGAGGGGATACCCAAACAGTTTCATTGAACCGGTTTTGTGTGAAGTTACAGAAAAGACAGTTAAAGGACACTTTTTTCCACTGTTAGGCTCAGAGGAAAGGGACAATAGCAGTAACAAAAAGGTAGATGTGGGGTCAAGGAACACAAGCGAGTTTAACAGGGCCTTTATTCTGACATACAATTTGCAGTTTTATGATATAAAAGATATTTTAAAAAAGAATTGGTTTATATTTAAAAGTGACAAAGAAGTCCTTAAAAATGTTGGTGATAGACCATGTGTCATATACAAAAAAGATGCATGTGTCAAAGATTTGTTGGAAAGAAATAAAGAGGGGAATAAAAACTATAAGAAAGATAAGCTGTTAAAATGTGGACACTGTAACCAATGTGCCAGTGTATTAGAAACAGAAAAAGTTTTTATACCAAGGTATGGTACGGTTCAACTAAATTTCAGGTTGAATTGTAACAGTACACACGTTGTATATGTCGCCCTATGCCAAGGATGTGAAAGTTTTTACATAGGGAAGACTAAGAAAGTGTTCAAAGTTCGTATTTACCAACATATGTATGACATCAATAAGGGTAATGAAAAGAATGTATTGGCTATACATACCATTTTGAACCCAGATCACAAGTTTAAATTTGTAGCCATTGCTCAAGTAGTACCTGATAGTAGGGGGGGGGGGGACCGAAGGAATTGTTTCTATAATTCAAAGAATTTATGTGGTAACTTAGAGTGGATGCCACTAACCTGCCCGGACTAAATGATGTAGTTTCTCTCTCCAGCTACTTAAAATTAAAAGCTGAACTTTATTTTAGGGGGAGGGCACACATGTATATTCTTGTGGCAACACAGTAACATTTGCCTATTTTAAGTAAATGATTTATTTTTGTGGAAATGTATTTTGGATTGCACTTTATTTTAATTTTGAGATGGGAGCTGATGGGCTATATTCAATATGTAAATAAAGAAGTATGGTTTTAATGCATTTTTAAGGTGAAATTTAACTATGCATATTAACAACTAAAACACCAGTGATTTTTAGGTGCATTTTGCTTTAATGACATGTGACTTAGCCTGGCTATAAAAGGAAGTGATGTATGAAAAACTCTTGTTTTAATCTGAAGAAGTCAAGTGTAACAACAGATGAAAACGCTAATTAAACTTTGTATTCAGTTTCACAGCCCAGTGTTCATTTTCTTTACATTACTGGCTTTATCTGTGGTTGTTGGCACTCTTTTTTATTTTCTGTTATAAGTCATCAAAGTGTCTCCACATCATCCATCTGTACAAAATCACTAAATACTTCACAGCACAGTGAGGTAGACTAGCCCCAGTGGAACAGCCTACTCCCACTCCACCGGCTCCGGCATCAAAGCCCAGCACATCTGATACCCAACTTGGTAGCACTGCCACTGCTGCCCCTCAGGTAGTACTGCCCATGTGTAAGATTGTGCACTGCACCATTGCTGTATGCTTATGCCGGATGGAGAGACTGCTCTCCCTCATGGTACATAGGATGAGAAGATGTCAAGCACTCCAGCCACCAGTGGAGTAAGGGGGCAGTGATGACAGTCAATTGGGTGAGGGCTAGATTCTCACTGTCTCCATGTTTGAATGGCATGAGCCTGTGTTGTCCCCTTCCTCACCCCAATCATGATGTCCCTCAGCCTTTTGTGTTCCTCACCATCCCTGTATCCTGTCTTGTTTGTTTGGATTTGCTTCTTCACCTACCCAACTTACCTGATGCAGAAATACCTATTTTCCTTACCCATCATCCCTGTCTTACTGAATTAAATAAAAATGGGCACCTGTCCCACAAAAAAAATATCGTCCTATACATTGTTCTCCATTTCACACACGTGTTTTCTTGACACACTTGATGTGGTCCAATTGTCTATACAACATTGTTGTGACCCCTCTTTCTGGAGGTGACAGTCCAAATACTCCTAATATGCTATACATATTTTCAGTTTTCACTGTTGACGAAATGGATAGCTGTGGTTATTTGCTAACTCCCTCCTGTACATTCCTGTATTGCTTTCCCTTTGTTCTTCACCCTTCCTGCTCCCCATTCCACTACTTTCCTATCTACCCCATTTTAACACCCATATTCTGGTCAAAAAATGGAATTACACACAACACACATAAGTACCAGAAAAAGCAATGGATCCCTTAATTTTTTTTGGCCTCTATGTTTGCACAGAGTTTGGCATCACTCACCAATACGAAGTGATGTTAAGCGGCCCTACAGTGCTGTGGCTGCCTCCATGCAATGCTGCTTAAACATGCTGCACTATGCCAACACACAGCAACACGTGTAGTATAAGGAATTAATGCAATTGCATTATCACTGTTTATTTAAAAGTATTAGATACATGTGGATTTGAGCCCAATATCATCTAGGCTCAAAAAGAAATGTGTCAATGGATTTACACCTGGTGCCACAGAGTCAGTTAAGCAGCATATGTGTTTCATACACTTAATACTAACTGCCAGAATTTTAGCAATGAGCTCCATGTTTGTGCACTGCTTAACTATGTGCAAACAGGGAAAATAATGGAAATGTGTATCTTGCATGTGCAAACATGTTGCCAGCCATAACGCAAACCTGCTGCTCACCACTTCTCTATGCAAAGTCACTATTAGCATGTATTAGTGCTCTTTACTGTCCATTTACTCTTTATGCCATCAGAAACAAAACAAACTAAAGGCCCTATCTAACAATATATCACATATTTACAATACACCATGTATTGCCTCCTCCCATGGACTGCAACCCTGGTGTCTCAGTACTTGCTCACAAATATATCAGCTGCACTACATAAATGAATAACAAATGTATGATATGCACTGCACAGCAATCTGGTAACATGTAGATCTAGAACTATCTTCACAGTTGAACATCCCTACACATCCATCAACTGACCCTGGGAACTGTTGACCCATAAGGCTAACCAGCCTTATCTGCAAGGCTATGGAATCAAATATCATAGACCTTATCCACAAAGACATAGGGATCTTAAAAACTCTTGACCCTTCCCACTTTGGTTTTGTCAAGGGTAGATCTTGCTTATTAAACTTAGTAGACTTTCTTTGAGAATGTCACCAAAGCCCTGGATGATGGAAAACAATACATAACACCTATCTTGATTTAGCTAAGGCTTTTCACACAATCTCCCATTCAGGTATTATCGAGAAACTTTCACATCTGGGGATTAACCCATACATTACTAGATGGGTAGCCAACTGGCTCACCAACAAAATGCACACTGTAAAAGTTGGGGATTCCACCTCTACCAGTAGACCAGTTACCAATAGAGTACCACAAGGATCTGTGATGGGCCCTCCACTGCTCAGAAACCATTTCCTGAAGTCCAGGTGAAGATAGAGGTAGATGGTCTTTGGCTTACCAAGTTTGCAGATGACTGTAAACTGGGCACAATCTTATAGAGTCCCCCAATGATGTTAACAGATTACAGAAAGGGCTGACACAGACAAATGATTGGTGCCAAACTCATGGGCTAAAATTTAACACACAAAAATGCCTCATTGCCTCCTTTGGCAAAGAAGTAGCCCCTATTAATGATGATATACATAGCACCCCTCTAAGCTCAAACTCAGTGGTATGAGATTTGAGAACACAGGTTGATAGCAATCTAAACTTTGATCACCATGTGTCTGTAGGGATAAGAAAAGCATTCTACATTGTACACCTCATAAATAAGGTTATTACATCCAAGACCAGGGAGCTCATAGCTCTGCTGTACTCTACCCTTATCAGACCACTAATTTGTATGTACCTCACCAGACACCTGCAGCAACTGGAGAGACCACATAGGTTTCGGACCAAGAGAATCCAAGAACTCCAAAGCATGACATACGTGGAAAGATTGAAAGCCCTGTCACTGTACTCAGTATCATACAGGCTGCTGAGAGGTGACCTGTGCCTAGCCGACAGAGCAGTCTCAGACCCTGCCTAATGGAAATGTTGGACATCCACAAATCAAACAGGACAAGAATAACTTGATCCAGGGATCTTATCCTAGCCTGTGAAATAAACAGAACATGCTGCTGAGACAGATATCTCTCCCAGCTATTGCTGCTCCTCTGAAATAGGCTCCCACTGCATGTGAAGCAGAGCTCCTCAATGACCCTATACAAGAGTAACTTTAACAACTGGATGGGTGACTGTAAATTCACCCAGGGGTGGCATCTATGTCCTTCATGGGTAGGAGCAGTTGGTGTTCATCACACAATTTCTCTGCTAACAACTACCATCTAATAATGTTCAATAAGGATACATGAGTTTGCACATGGCTAGGCTTGTAAATTCCCTGGGACCATTAGCTTAGTAACCTCCTATGAACCTATGAACCTATGCAGGCCTTCCAACATCATCTCTCCTACATCCATTGCTGATGTCATCCACTATACATTGTCCTGCAGCCTTGTAAAAGTCAGACTTGTGCTGTGGCACTTGCATAAGGCACTGAGCTCTGTAATCTGTATACTTAGGTAGGAGTTCTATTCTCACTGCAGTCAACTGCAGATGTGTATGTCTATCTAGTCAGAACACCATAAGTGTGTATCCTACAGTTGTCATTCCAATCCCATGGATTGACAGTATTTTGACACTTGCACGTGTGTACACATCCATTTCATGCAAGTCTCCCAACATCTTCTCTCCAACATCCACTGCTGATGTCATCCACTATAAGTTGTTCTGTAGCCTTGTAGTAAACTCAGACTTGTGCTGTTGTGCTTGCATAAAGTACTGAGCTCTGTAGTCTGTATACTTAGATAAGGAATGGGTTCTATTCTCACTGCAGTCAACTGTGCATGTGTGTGTGTGTGTGTGTGTGTGTGTGTGTGTGTGTGTGTGTGTGTGTGTGTGTGTGTGTGTGTGTATCTAGTCAGAAGAGCATAAGTGTGTATGGTACTGTTGCCACTCCAATCCCATGGATTGATAGTATTTTGACACTTGCACATGCATATACATCCATTTCATGCAAGCCTCCCAACATCTTCTCTCCAACATCCACTGCTGATGTCATCCACTATAGTTTGTCATGCAGTCTTGTAAAAGTCAGAATTGTGCTATGGTGCATGTGTAAAGTACAGTGTTCTGCAGTCTGTGTAGTTAGATAGGTAGGGGTCATACCTCTCAACTGTCCAGATTTTTGCCTCATACTTTGGTCTGTTTCTCCTAAAATGTGTGGTTTTCTGGCAAATCATTGAAGACTAAAGTTAGAAAATAATGGTTGACTTCTTTGAAACAGTCACTAGGGCCATGGATGAAGGGAAAGTGGTCCACAAAGCCTACCTGGACCTCGCAAAGGCCTTAGACACAATACCCCACTCTGGTATCATAAATAAGCTCACCAGCTTAAATATCAACCACTATGTCACAAGATGGGTTGTAAACTGGCTCAGGGATAGAACCTATGCAGTCAGAATTGCAAGAGCCCTGTCAGACTCTAAACCAGTTACAAGTGGAGTTCCACAGGGCTCAGTCCTGGGACCTCTCTTGTTCGGTATTTACTTCTCTGAGGTACAGGCAAACATGGGAGGACTATGGCTGACGAAGTTCGCAGATGACTGCAAACTAGGTGCCATAATAGACTCCCCAGCCGACACAAGCATTCTCCAAAAGGGTCTCACAGAGACAGATAACTGGTGCCAGAGTCATGGCCTAAAGCTAAATGCAAAAAAAAGCATTGTAATCCCCTTTGGGAAAAACAACGTGCCCACAGACTACCACATAGGAGGCAACACACTAAGTACGGAGGAAGTAATTAGTGACTTGGGGACCCAAGTAGATAGTAATCTCTCCTTTCAGAACCACATTGCCAAAGTGGTCAGAAAGACCATCTATATAGCCCACCTCATCATGAAAGGTTTCACATCTAGATCAAGTGAGGTCATTGTACCACTCTATTCATCGCTCATCAGGTCCATAATTGAATACAATGCCCCATTTGGGATGTACCTTACCCGACACCTGCAGCAACTGGAAAGACCCCAAAAGTATCTCACCAAGAGGATAAAGGGACTCAAACAGATGCCCTATGCAATAAGGCTAAAGAAACTCCGGCTCTACTCAGTTGTTTACCGCCTGCTCAGGGGTAACCTGTGCCTGACTTATAAAGCCATGTTCAACCCAGAATTAATGGACATGTTACATCTCAAGAAATCCAAATCCCTTAGAGCTACACATTCTAGAGACTTAATCCTGAGCACAGAAATAAATAGGACATGCTGGAGGGACAGATTCATATCCCAGAGACTCCCATCACTCTGGAACAAAATCCCAATCCAGGTTAGGCAGAGCCCCTCACTGACCCTCTTCAAGAGAAATCTTGACGAGTGGATAGGAGACTGTAAGTATACCCCTGGGATCACTTCTGGGTCCCTGCTAGACAGAGGTACAATAAATTAACCGTAAAGGGACAATATTCTGTGACCTACTATTCATAGGCACAATCTACAAATCTAAAAGGGTGGCGAAAGCCAAATACACTCTGGCTAGGCTTGTAAATGCCCTAGGGCAGATAGCCTAGTATCAACATATGAACTTATGAACCTATGAACCTATGAACCTATTTGAGTTTTCAGACTTCATACCTTTCAGAAAATTCATGCTAATGCAAAACATGTTATTCTATCAACTTTCTAAGTTTGTAAGAGCAATATTTTTCGGCCTTTGTCCCCCCACTATTTGTGGATTTGTCCAGATTTCTTGCTCTAAGAGGTTGATAGGTATGGTAGGGGTTCTGTTCTCACTGCATCCAACTGGGGTGTGTGTGTGTGTGTGTGTGTGTGTGTGTGTGTGTGTGTGTGTGTGTGTGTGTGTGTGTGTGTGTATGTATTTGTGCACTTACTTGACATTACAGAGAGCCTTTTACACTGGCATGTGGGATACTCTTGTTACCATATTCTCCTCACCAGACACTGCTGATATCAGCTAGAAAGTGTTGTCTGAGACACTCCAAGTCAGACTTGCACTGTGGTGCTTGCCTTCAATACAGAGTTCCTAGTCTGTGTACTTAGGTAGTGGTTCTGTTCTCACTGCAGTCAACTGGGAGGTGTGCGCACTCGTGTGTGTGTGTGTGTGTGTGTGTGTGTGTGTGTGTGTGTGTGTGTGTGTGTGTGTGCATGTGTGTGTGTGTGCATTTGTGCACTTACTTGACATTACAGAGAACCTTTTACATCAGCACGTGGGACACTATTACCATATTATCCTCAACAGACACTGCTGATGTCATCAACCATATCTGATTTGTGGATGTGCACTATTCCCACTAGGGCCGGGTCAGACCAGGCAGAAGTCACCTCATCCTATATGATGCAGATTACAGTGACATGGCTTTCAGTCTATCCACATACATCATGGCATGGTTTGTAGGCCATGTGTTCCCTTGGTGAGAAACCCCTGTGGTCTTTCCAGCTGCTGCATGTGTCTGGTGCGTTACAAGAAAAAGAGCATTATACTCTATTACTGTTCAGATGAAGTTCCAGTACAGTGCTGTAATATAATCCTGAGATCTGAATATGATGGTGGCATGACTTTTGATGTGCACTACATAGGCTTTCAATACCAGTCTGAACACTTGATGGTCAGAAGTTCAGATTGCTATCTACATGTGTTCCCAGGTCTTGTATCACTGGGTTTCAGCATAGTGGGACTGTTGCCAATACTGTCATTAGCAGGGAATTCCACTTTGCAGAAGGACAAAATAAAGACACATTTTTGCATTTATTTGTAGACCTTGTGGCTTTATCACCAATCATTTTCTGTGTTAGTCCCTCCTATAGTATGTTATCATCATTGGCGGACTCAATGATTGCACCCAGTATGCAAGAATCAGCAAATGCAGTAAGCCAAAGGCCATATATTTTAGCCTGAGCTGTCGAGAAATACATTCCAAATAATAAAGGGCCAAGTATAAATTCCCTGAAGTATGCCAATGGTGACGGCTCTACTGGTACAAATTGATTCACCAACTTTCTCAGTATGTGTTCTGTTGGTGAGTCAATTGGTTAACCAGCTAGTGACATAAGGGTTTATCCCCATCTGGGAGAGTTTCTTAATGATATATGCATGGGGTATTGTGTCCAAATCCTAGGTCAGATCAGAATAGGCAGTATGCACTGTCTTACCTTCATCCAGGCCTACCACATAGAATCAATGGGCTGCGACAACATTACAGATCGCCTATAGCATGACTCAGCACATACACCTTCTTAACATGGTTGAATACACACTTCAATACATTCTCCACACAGACTATGTTCCTATAGATGGGTGTACATCAACATGTATCCATCTGAGTTGGGGGGACAGCACCCGATGCATCCATGTATAGACAGATCTACTTTTAATTTTTGAATTACTGAAATACTGAACCTGACAATATAGAGACAAAAAAACAAAAGGATGTAACAATGAAAAGTCAGAAGACTGCATCATACATCACTAAACTACCATTATATTTTTGTAGGCAGATCGCAATGTACTCCAGATTGGTAAGTGTACCGTTTCCCTCTGTAAAGTGCGATCTCAGAGTTGTTATATTATTTGTAGGAGGTGTGGGGGGGCAGACCCCCACATGAGGGGCCCAGTGGGGCTTGCCCCCCTGCATAAACATTAATGTCAAAAATCTGTGCTAGTTTGCCTATCTATAGGTCCATCAGAACCAAGAAAAACTTTGACCCAACAAAATTTCACATGGAACTCAAATCATGTAACTGGTCAAAGCTAAAGTACCTTCCCCTAGATGAGGCAGTGTCATTCTTTAATAACACATTCCTTACCATACTTGACTCTCATGCTCTAAAACGGTCACCCAGAATTAAAACACAACTAGCACCCTGGCTAACAACAGAGTCCAAATCTAAAATAACAATTAGGGATAAAGCATGGGACAAATGGCGTACTACCAAGTTACCCCTAGATCGCATTAAATTCCAACAACTAAGAAACGAGACTAAAAAAGCCATCACACTAGACAAGAAAAACTACTTTTACCATCTGCAACATAAACACCAAAATAACCCTCAAAAGTTCTGGGCAGGCTTAAATAAACTTCTCCAACCAGGCAAATCCACCACTCCTACCACAGGAACATTATCTGATAAGAGCCAAGAAGAAGTAGCAAATACCTTTAATACTTTCTTCACCGAGACCATTCAGTCCTTAGCTAACCAACTATCTCCTCCCTCCTCCACATCAAAAAATGCTATACCCAACTCGCTACTCTCTTTTAACCTCCAACCTGTGTCCACATCCTTTATCAGATCCCTATTGAAAAAGCTAAAGCCAACCACCCTTTCTGCTGATCTTCTCCCAGCTGAATATCTGCAAATAGCTGCAGATGTCATAGCCTACCCTATCTCGATCTTAATTAACAGAACCATAACCGAGGCCACAATCCCCTCAATATGGAAAATATCCTACGTTATACCACTCCACAGAACTATCAAACTACAGACCAATAGCCATACTATCACCACTTGCCAAAATTATGGAAAAGTGTGTGCACAACCAACTAATGTCCTATCTCACCCAGAACAAACTACTAACAGACTCTCAACATGGATTTAGACCCCATCACAGTATGACCATTGCACTCCTCTCTTTTACCGAAAAAATAAACCTTAACCGGAATAACAAAAAAATATCCTCTGCTCTCTTCCTGGACCTGTCGAAAGCCTTCGACATGGTAAACCACCAGCTACTTCTCTAGACTCTGGAAACCCTGCATCTAGAAAATGCAGCTCTTGACTGGTTTCAAGCCTACCTCACTGGCAGACAACAAGCAGTACTGTGGCAGAACAAGCTCTCTTGCCTGCTACCAAATACCATAGGGGTTCCTCAAGGCTCCGTATTAGGACCTCTTCTCTTTTCAGTCTTTATAAATGACCTCCATACAGTTATCCCTGAAGCCACCTGTATTCAGTATGCAGATGACTCAACTCTAATATGTTCCAATGCCTCTCTAGAAAACCTACTAACTACAACCCAGCACAGTTTTACTACAGTCGAAAACTGGCTCGCTGAGCATTACCTGATCTTAAACCCAAACAAAACCAAACTACTTCTCTTCTACCCAACTAATAAACCACCTACCACACACTTTACTATACAATCCAACAATGGGACCATTATCTCCCCTGACTCCTATACAAAGCTACTAGGAGTAAACATTGACAATAAACTTAGATTTGATATGCATATCAACCAAACCATTAAGTCAGTAAACAAGAAACTTGGGTCCTTATACAGGATAAAAACCTTCCTAACTCCAACTGCCAGAGCAGCCACTGCCCGCTCACACCTTCTCTCTACCCTACTATATGCCTCTCCTGTGCTTACTAACCTTAACAAATCTGACCTAAACAAACTCTCATCTTGTTATAATCATATTGCCAGATTTGTAACTGGCTTGCCCTACAGAACACACCATTGTATTAACCTGAAAAAACTTGGCTGGATAGAATTTCCAAATCTTCTCCAGCTGTACCAACTCATAGAAGCATTTAAAATCCTTAAACAACCTGAGAACACCCCTGCTCTAAAAAATATAATAATTCCTTACACCAATCTAAGCTGCCTTCGCTCAGCAAATAGACTCCTTGTCCAAACAATTAAATCTTACAACCTAGGTGGTGACGCTCTGTTTTCCAATACCATTGGAAAAATATGGAACTCCCACTCCAACAACCTCATGCTTATAACTTCACTAGTTCAATTCAAAAAGAGTCTAAAACTCCATTATAAGTCACATTGGCTTTGTCCTTGCACAAACCCAGACTAGCTCTTTGAAGTAAACCAAGCCCATACTAGTTCTTAGTATTATCCAATCCCGAAAAGAACAACCTAGAGAGGGGATATCTAACCTCAAAAGAACAATGTATGTTAGCCAAACTCTAAACTATAATTTGTCCTAATGACTTTGCTAGCATGTTATTAATGTACAGTATAATGAACTGTAGTATTCTGCATTTGTTAGAGCATGGTAGTTTATGATAGTATGTAAATTGCTTTTTTCTTTTTCATTTTTTTGTTCATCTTAAACTCTATTTTGTAACTATCTGTCATTGTAACTCTGTTGGAGCTTTTCTCCCCGGGCCTCCACTGAAAATGGACATGTATCCAGTCGGACTATCCCGGTCAACAAATGTAAAATAAATAAATAAAATAAATAAATAATTTATCATTTTTATTTTTATGCTACTTGTAATGTAGCAGTGTTACTTTAATATTTTCTGATGCACTTATCCAATCAGTGGCAGTTACTTATGTGTTACATTCCTGGAAGTATCAGCATTTTGTTATACTGAAACTAGTTTTATGAAGTATAATGCAGTTTTCTTTGATATGTTTACAGAAGTTCTTTTGGACACAGTTTCTACTCTTAGAATGTGTGGAGGTGTAAGTAAAAAGGGAAAATAATTAGCTTAGTATGGCAGTAATGGCAGTTATAGTTAGTTTTCAAGCTGTACTTTGCAAATTAAAATACTAATTTAGTTTTATTTCTTTTGCATGAAAAATGTGGCTTATGGTGGTTTATGCCAAATACGTTAAATATTGTTTGGTTTATAATTTTGTAGATATTTGGAAAGATGTTTTAGTATTTGTTTATATAGAAGTGTATAGGGTGTTTGATGTGATAAGTGATGTTTGCAGCTTTTTTGTGGTGTTCTGGGATTCGATAATGTTAGTTTGATGTTGTAAGATGCGATCTTCTGACTTTTCGTTATTATGACTTTTCAGCGTTTTTGTCTCAGAATTGTCTGGATCAGGATTTTGGTAATTTGAAAATTGAAAGTAGAGCCATATAGACACATTCTGACTTTCCTCATCTGTGAGGTAGACCAACATGTCATCATGGACCTTTTCTAAATGGACACTAGTAATATCTCAGCTGTGAGTTGTTAATGATATATCATGTCTGTTACATCTGTTAGATGTCCTCAAAGAGGACATTGAGGGCATGCATGATGACAACACTATAATTTTTTTGAACTTGACAAGCCCAAGGCATTTGACACAAATCCGCAGTGAGGTATTCACTCAACACTGTCAGATGTGCCCATAAACACCTATATCACCAACTGGGGAGACCACTGCATCACATATGTGGCATCTAAATATGTTGAAATGTGTGAAGTGATCTATATCTCAGGTCCAGTGATCAGGTCTGTACATCAGGGCTGTCTGCTAGGCCCTTTTCTGTCCATTATTTAAGTCACAGACATCACGAATGACATACACATCCTGTGTCCAAACAGCTGTTTGAAGGCCTACTAATCATGGGCAATCATTGACTCCAACAGTGATATTAGTATAATACAGACAGTATCAACACACACCAAAGATTGCTGCCACAGCCGTGACAACACCTGCAATGAAACAAAAACATGGGGGGAGTAGTTATGTCAGGAAAACAAGCACACAACCCAAGGATAATGTAGACATCACACCCTATAATCAGACCAGTAGGTATGTGACCTGTGTCCTGGGGTAGATGGCATGTGGAACGTCCACCAGCATGTGGCCACAATGCTGACTACTCCCTTGTATGTAACACAACTACTGAGTATGTGAAGGACATCCACATCACAGGCCATGATACCTCCGTAGTTCACAGCCTTCATCACACCAATAACTGAGTACAATGCACCCTTCTTTATGTACCTCCCTACACATCTTCCAGTGATGTGTAACTGAAGTGTACCACCTTTGCCACAGTGAACAGTCACACATCTTATTGACCATACCAAGGTATTCTTTTTGTGGCATAAACATGACTATCTGATGGTGCAGAACCCCCATCAAGTTGATACACCAGATGCATGTGTGATACCTGTTCTGGTGATGCACACAGTACATACATACCTGTTTGACAACATTGGTGGCATGGGTAACATTCATGACAGTGTGGATTGTGCCATATATAAATATGATATCCACACCAGTCAACTAGCCTGTATTGATAACAATGTTACATACAGGTATAGCAGTATCCATCCTAATACCTCCAGCAGATGTATAGTGTCAGGACAGTGTGCATGATTACCCTCATAGAGTACAGATATGTCATAATAGTTGTACAAGTGTATTTGTGCAGAACCATCTCTGATGACTCTAAATCACATATGTTATGTCAGAAACATGGGATTACTGGTGGTATTTTTCTGATATTGTCAATGATTGTGCATGCTTCTTTTACTGTTGTCCATGAGCCTTTACCTGTGTCCTACTTGCTGGAGACCTCTGATGAGATTACACTCATATTCAGGCAAATCAGTTTGCACAGCTTCACAATATGCACCCTATCCCAATTGTATATAACATCCCTAATATATGTCATCTGCATTGTTTGTGTAAGGATGCTTAACATACACAGACATCTTTCCCATTGTTATGTCAGCTTGTGTGACAGTCACATAATACACATTTTCACAGTGCAGTCCATACTGTACCATACTGATGTGTGATTGGTGTTGCTGCTACAATTGTCTTCCATTGATATTCCCTCATCTGCTGTACATTAGGTTGTTTTACCTGTCCTCTTCTCCTGTGCTCATTCCTACAATTCATCCATGTGTCCCTATTCAATACACACACTTTCCCCTGAGTGTTTTTTATTTTACATGGCAGTCCATGTACCCTTACAGATCATTTACAAAACTTTGGCACAGAATGCCTAGAATGAGATTTCACAGTATTCTTCATTGTATATGCTGTCCTGTACAGTGTCTGGACCATATACATAACTATACGGTAGACCCTGGTAATTATAGTAGGATTCCATGCAATACCTCTAACCTACTATGCTCTGAGGTAAGCAGGTTTGCTATATGTGTTGTTTTACATGGTTTCCTGACCAGCAACACTGTTGCCTGCCATGAAACCATGCTTATTTATGTTTAAACACGGTGTATGGCATGAATATGTAATTAGTGCTGCTGCTCGCCTCACACCATCGCTTAAACATGGAAACTCCATGTAGGCTTCGCACAAAGCCTACACAGAGTTTTTGTAATCCCAGTGTATATTTTTACAATAAAATAAATTTGTTATACTGCTAAATGTACTTTTTACATGCTACATACAAATGCAGAGTAAAACTTCATATTTTATAAAAAAATTAAGCATTTAAATGTATTATTAACTGCATGGACCAATTTCTAGTCCTTACATAGGCAGATTTGGGTGTCCTATAGTTATAAATTTGAGCCTTCTCCATTGTATAGTGGTATACTTGGTATACCATTTCATTTGAAATACACATTTCATCTATGCAGCCTGAGAGATTTTCCCAATCAACTTCCGGAGTTGGTGGTGGTTCCTCTATTCAGTGTGAATATCACCTCAGGGCTGCAATAAAAAAAGGCCATTGTGCTAATGGAATTAACCCATTCAACAAAGATTTAATAAATAAATAAACATGGTCGGGAATACCTATAATTTTCATCTGGCATTAAAGTATATAGAGAGTTAGATATGTTTTTTCTCTTTCCTAGGCCTTCTCACCAGAATCCTCACACATCCTGTTCACTTTATTATTCATTTTATAATTTCATTCATTCAAGCAGAAGTTATATCACAAGGTACAGATTCTAAAACATTTTCCCACATGCTTGTCCCTTTGAATATACCAACCTCATGAGTGAGAGTAGAAGCCTTTTACATGCTTGTCCCTTTGAATATACCAACATCATGAGTGAGAGTAGAAGTCTTTTACATACTTGTCACTTTGAGTATACCAATCGCATGAGTGAAATTGTAAGCCATTTACATAATTGTTCTTTTGAGTATACCAACATCACGAGTGAGAGTAGAAGCCTTTTACATGCTTTACCACCATCATATGTGAAAGTGGAAGCCTTTTACTGCTTCCACCTTTAAGTATACCAACCATGTGAGTCACAGTGGAAACCTTTTACATGCTTGTCCCTTTGAATATACCACCCTCATGAGTGAGAGTGGAAGCTTTTTACATGCTTGTCCATTTGAATATACCACCCTCAAGAGTGAGAGTGGAAACCTTTTACATGCTTATCTCTTTGAGCATACCAACCTCATGAATAACAGTGAAAGCCTTTTATTGCTTGGCCCTTTGAGGAACATATGTATGTATATATATATATATATATATATATATATATATATATATATATATATATATATATATATATATATGTACACACACACACACACACACACACACACACACACACACACACACACACACACACACACACACACGTTCTTATGTGTGAGTGTGTGTATGTGCATATGCATCTATATAGGTTTGTGAATGCATATGCATTTTTGTGAATGCAACACAGTTTGTATCTGCTCTGCAGTATTTGTTTTCAGATTTCCAACTCTTGGTTTCTGTTTCATACAGCCTGATATGCTGTACTTCAGGATATAGTAGTGGATCCTGATGCATATCGTGCCAAAGGTACATTTCCAAGCTCCTAAAGAAATCACAGCAGCAGTCTAACAAAGCATTCTTTTAAGCATTGACTAATAAAGTGAGCAGTCTTATCAAACCAAGTAAATGTACAAGTACTTGTCTTCATGTGAGCTAACGTTCACAAGTGGGAAACCATAAGTGACTGTTACTATGCAAGACTATGTAGAACTGTGGAGAACCATAAAAACTGCTATCATAAAGACAAATTTGGAAGATATCATTAATGATTCTATGGAAGTATAAGAACATTTTTTTAAAGAGAAGGTGACAATTCAGGAAGTAGATTTTCTAAGGGGGCTATGAGTTCTTGCAGCAAAGAGACTCAATAATTCATTGAAAACACAAGATAATCCTTATGAGTATGGAGAATTAAGTTGCTGTTTATTTATTATCCACAGTTTATGCAACAGATAAGAAATTGGTCAGACAGGGTTCATAATATAGGATTGATTCCACTACAGTAAGACCTCAATACACTGCATTTAAAACATCAAAATAGCTAAATGTCACAACCTTAGTATATAAAATATTGCAAAATGGCTGCACCCCTCTCCCACAAAACCCTGTATGTAAATATAATACCTTAAAGTCTAAAAATGCTGAAAAACGACCACAGGTAGCAAGACTAATCCAAGGAACAAAATATAATCCACAGAGACAAGTTTTAATTCATAAAAACAAGTAGTATAAGTGTTTTTGTCTTGCTTCTGTGAGCAAGACTTCATCAGGCAAACAGAACTAATGCAAAATGTAGCTATTTATAGTGTCACATGCTGAACATCAATTAGCTTTTAAAAGCAAAAGTTACAGATATTTAAAACATTTCAATATAAATGCAAATATTAAATGAATAAGCATGAATAAATAAGCAAGCATGAATAAAACTGACCAAAAATGAACATGCACGCTGAGGATTACCTGATTTAAAAAATATTATAAAAAACTTTGTTTAAAAACTGTGCTAAATAATTACTTGAAGTGCAAAATGAGCAATTCATTTAAAAGAGCAATTCATTTAAAAGAAACACCCACTAGTAAAAATCAGCTATTACCCAGCCTGTCACTTAACTAATATAATACAAAAAATACAAAGAGTATAAACAAACCAAGCCAAAATGGAAAATAGTAAAAACACATAATACACCTTCTTTTATTCTCAGTAGGCAACCTTAGATATGACATTGATATCAATATATGATCATTTTAATGCTGAACCAATGCAGTAACAATGATTGCAAGGTTTTCCTGAAAGTTAGTAACAGTTTTAAACATCAGCAAAACAATCACTGAAATGTGTAGGGTTCCTGAGCACAACAAATAGACTAGGAAAATACCAGATTCATGTTATTATGTACTTTATTCAGCAATAAACTTGGCTTATCAAATTTGCTTTTATATGTCGAGTGCTGTGCTGACTGTATAGTGTGGATTTCATGTACAGAAATTAACATGTTTATTCTGAATTAAAACACAGATTTTACACAAAAACTCTAGCAACAAAGGAGACGAGAAATTGTAGGTTAAAGCCTAATAAAAAGTAATAATTAGTCAGAACACTGAACATGAAATACCGTATGTAACATAAAATAAAATAATTTTGTTTGAAATATTTTTGCTAACTTATCCTGGCGCATATAGTTGATTTGAAAAAGCTGTACCATGACATATTCAAAAGTCAGCTAACCAAATGATTTATTTATGTAACGTTAATAATGCTAAAGTAAAAAATGAAAAAAAAGTGTACTAGAATATGTTTAAAGAAAGCACGCAAAATAATTTGTAAAACCAACATTTAATGTTCATTTTATACAAAACACAATAGTTAAGGGATACAAGTCAAAATGAAAAACAAGAAGGCAAAATTACTTCATATTTGATCACAAACTAAGCTAAAACTGGAAAGGATGTATCATAAACCTCAATAGCACAAAATTACTATTCAAGCATCCTCCCCTGAGAGAACAGCTACAGCTCATAAAAGAAAGAATGTTAAACTGAATTTGACAGTATTGCTGTTAAAATAACCTAGTACATGAGGAGTCACATAAAAAATGTAATAAATATATTTGCACACAAGAACATGAAAATTTAATTTAAGAAAAAGTATGGTAACTTCTGCATCTATAGCATGTTTATAAAGGATTTTTATTCCATACAGAATACACAGATCTACACAGAGATAATGAAAAATATAGAATAAAAATGAATATCAAATGAATATGATAAAATCAAATGCAAAATATCAAAAGTAACAAACTGCATTAACATTAGATTACATCAAGTCATTCCCTTTACAATGCACATATGTTTGTCCCTTTACAAGAAGCAGAGATAAAAATTTAAAAAAAAAATGCTTTACTGAGCAAATTAACAGGAACTGATTTAAAGCAGTAAACTTTGTTGACTGATACTTTTTATTTCAAAAATAATTTTCTGTCAGAAGAATTTGTATGCTGAAGTCTTTAGATTACTTGTCAGTATATGGTGAGTCTTTAAATATATTCTAAAATATTATCTTCTGTAACTTTTTATGACTAGCCACTCAAAATAATGCAAAAGACTGCTTCAATCCTAATGAAATGCTGTTTTTGATTAATGGCATCCAATGACTTCTGCCTAGTAGTTAGTGCTGATAAGCCACCAATCTGTTTCATGTAGTCTAGGGTCTGATTCCTTCAGAGTCTTTTTGACTACTGTGTGATTCTGATCGAGTCACTTAACCGCTTAGCACTCCCAGGCTGAATCTGAAAAAGGTCCATGTGGATCATGAAATATAGCTCTTGTCAGTTCTTGAAAAAAACATCTCATTAGGCAAATAAATAAATGTGGCAATAAAAACACACACACACACACACACACACACACACACACACACACACACACACACACACACACACACACAAGAAAGCTGAGGGAGCAAGTGAAGAGTTATACAAACCCCAGGATTCAGTAAGCTCTGCACGGCATGCATGAATAGTACAAGAGCTGCTGCAGACAATATGGCCATAGACATGAAAAATTATTTCAAAATTATAAAAATTAACTTTTTTGTTTTTGGCTGATTTCGGCCGTTTAAGCACAGGACAGTGGTGCGCAAATGGGATTGGCCCGAAAATAAAAAAAAAGCTGGAAATAAGCTTTTAAACCAAAATCATAATTCTGCCATAATAGTCAATGGCATGCATAACACAACAAGACCATGGAATAGTGGTTTCTAAGGGGGAAGACTGAGTGTCGGATTTGTAACCATGTATTAGCAGTCAATCTTATGCAAATGAGGGCAATGATACTGAATCACAGATTTCCCCTCAGTGCTAGCTTGCACCCAACCATGTAGGTGCAATAAGACCACGGTGTATGCCTAAGAGCTAGATGACCTCAAAAGGGGGTGTGTCATGCATGCATGCTGTAAGCTTATTGGAGCCCTGTGACCCATGTTTGTACTTAGCTAGCTAAGCACAGCTAAGGCAGGGGGTGTGTCTAAGGCTGTATGGTCTTCCACTAAGAAATGCAAAGTGTGATCGTGTTCGGGGAGGGCCAGATTTGCTAAATGGTGTTTACATTGCCTAAACAGGCATGCAAGGAGCGCACCGGGTTTAAAAAAAAAGCAAGAAATAGCAGCTCCATTCAAATCTGAACACTGGGTTTGCGTGACACACCTCGGGGCTTAAACAAGAAGGCAATGGGAAGGGAAAATAGCAGTAGGAAGGTAATCAAGGAGAACTAGCATAGCTGGCAGGTGAAATGTATCATAACCAGCCTATTACACAGACAGCAGCCCAGCCCACTCCAGCACACTACTATAAACTATGCAAACACCTTTCCCTCTGGTTTTTCCCACAAACTCTACACCACCGGTATACACAAATAGGGAAGTTTTACATAACAAAAGCAACAAAATGATAGGGGCTAATTTCGCTATCATAAATCAATATGTGGAAGAGGCTGAGGGTGGTGAGGATGAGAATGCTGATGACCAACCCACAGTGAGGGGAAGGAGAAGAGTGTACAGACCCAGGGTAACCTACCAGGGACTACATGAGCTGGAGATAGTGGAGCGCTATAGGGTGGACAGGGACCTCCTACAGCAAATTGTTGAGCTGTGCCAGCCACGCTTCACACACAGAACCAACAGAGGGGAAACCATCCCAGTGGATACCAAGGTATGTATAGGCTTAAGAATACTAGCCACAGGTACCTTCCAAAGGCCAACTGGGGATATCATGGGGATCTCACAGGCATCAGCATCCAGGGTACTCCACCAATTCCTGGATGCCATGTCAGCACATGCCAGTGAGCACATATATTTCCTCAACAGCTGTGAGGCACTGGCCAGCAATATGCATCTCTTCCACCAAATAGCAGAATACCCTGAGGTAGTGGGTGCTATAGACTGAACGCACATACACATCAAAACACCACCTGGTGAGTGGGGTAGAGTCTACATACCCACTGCCATAAATAGCACAAGTGACAAAAACTGAGGGTAATACTACTCAATGTCAGTAGTCTAAACCTCAAAATGCATGCAATCGAGGCACTCCTCAGTATGGAGAAAATCGATATATGTGCAGTAATAGAAACCTAGTTTAAGGCTCCAGAGAGCACCCCAGCACTACCAAGCTACAACTCATACCATACATTTTGGCCACAGAACCCAGACCGAAATACAAAAGGCGGGGGTATCCATATTCATCGAGGATACCCACACCTCCAGGTTAGTAGCACAGTACGATGCTTCAGAGATCATCCACGTGCAACTAAGAATGGGAAAAACTGCAATTCAAATTGTAGCTTGCTACAGATCACCCACCATGTGCCAGGACCCCCATTCCACATTTCTGGGAAACATAAAGGTCCTACCAAACACCCTAATATTGGGTGATTTCAATTACCCAAACATTAACTGGGAGAACTACTCAAGTACTAACTCCCTTGCCCAACATTTCCTAGAATTTATAAACTCAAATGCCCTGGATCAACTGGTCAACACTCCCACCAGAGGTGACAACATATTGGATCTGGTCATCACCAACGTGGGCGACTGGTGTTCCACACCGGAGGTCAACCCCTAGCTGGTTAGATCTGACCATAAACAAATCACTCTGGATATCCACATTCCGCCCCCACCTCCGGTCAAGGAAACAACCGTGAAAAACTTTTCAAAAGCAAACTTCACGTTACTTAAAACTGAGGTGGAAAGTTTCAAAGCCCCATGCTAAAGGATAATGCTGTCCAAGCTGCAAAATCCTTTACTAATGCATTCTATGGGCACCTACAAGAATGCGTGGATCATGCTATCCGAAGCAAAATCAAGACTCACTCCTCCAAGAAAAGGAAACCAATCTGGTGGACCCCTTCCATAAACAAGCTATACAACAGAAGGAGGAAACTAGTACAGAAAAGAGCAAAATCCCAAAAAGGGAAGATATCCCTGATCAGTATCAGCAAGAAACTATGATCCTTCATAAAATCATCCAAGGCTAGCTTCAAAAGAAAAATTGCCAAGGACTCCAAAGATAACCACAAGGCATTCTTTAGCTATGTCAAGAATCTAAGTGGCAAGGCTCAGATCTGCTCAGAGTTAGTGTAGAATGGCACTAAATACACTGAACCAACTGATATCGCCAACATCCTGGCAGACAGGCCTCATCCCCAAAAAGGCCCATAACCATACCAGAGAAATGTAGAGCCCCTGAAATCACAGACACTCAGTTTAAAACAGCCCTCTCCAAAGCAAAAAACACAGCATCAATGGGACTAGACGGTGTCCCAGGCTGAGTCCTACATGAGTTCAAAGATGAACCAACCCTCACCTAAACACACTGTTCAAACTCAGCCTCTCCACAGGCTACATACCCATTGAGTGGTGCACAGCAACGGTTATTCTGCTCCACAAAAGTGGAGCCACAACAGACCCCAGGAACTGTCACCCTATAAGCCTGAATAGCTTGGTCTGCAAGGCTATGGAGAGCATCATCATGGAACTCAATAACAGAAACATTGGGAACCTCCAAACACTAGACCCTACCCAGTTTGGCTTTGTTCAGGGCAGATCATGCCTCCTAAACCTGGTGGACTTCTTTGCGACAGTTACCAAGGCTATAGACAAGGGAAAGGTAGTACACACAACCTACCTAGACCTTGCAAAGGCCTCTGACACCATTTCCCATTCTGGTATTATAGACAAGCTCACCAGCCTGAACATAAACCCCTATGTCACAAGATGGGTTGCCAACTGGCTCACTGACAGAACCCACATGGTGAGAGTTGTGAGAGCTAGGTCCGACTCTAAACTGGTTACAAGTGGCATCCCCCAGGGCTCAGTCCTAGGACCCCTCCTGTTCAGCATAAACTTCTCAGAGGTACAGGCAAGCACAGGAGGACTATAGCTGACCAAGTTCACAGATGACTGCAAACTAGGGGCTATAATTGACTCTCTGGCTGACACAGACATCCTCCAAAAGGGTCTCACTGAGACAGATACCTGGTGTCAAAATCATGGCCTCAAGCTAAATGCCAGAAAGTGCATAGTCATCCCCTTTGGAAAAAACAAAGTACCCACAAACTACCACATAGGTGGTAGTCCCCTAAATACGGAAGACGTAATAAGGGATCTGGGGACCCAAGTAGATAGTAATCTCTCCTTTGATAATCACATTGCCAAAGTGGTTAGAAAATCCTTCTATGTGGCCCACCTAATCACAAAGGGGTTTGCATCCAGATCAAAAGTGGTCATTGTGCCCCTCTACTCATCACTCATCAGACCCATCATAGAGTACAACACCCCATTTGGGATGTACCTTACAAGACATCTGCAACAGCTGGAAAGACCACAGAAGTACCTCACCAAGAGGATCACTGGCCTCAAACAGATGCCCTATGCAGCTTGACTGAAGAACTCCAGCTGTACTTGGTTGCATACCACCTACTCAGAGGTGATCTCTGCCTGACAGACAAGGGCATGTCCAACCCAGAATTGATGGACATGCTCCACCGAAAGAAAACCATATCCTCTTGAGCCACGTGCTCTAGAGATCTAAACCTCACCACAACAGTAAATAGGACGTGCTGGAGGGATAGATTCCTGTCCCAGATTCCTGTCCCAGGGACTTCCCATGCTTTGGAATGAGATTCCAATCAACATTAGGCAGAGCTCCTCACTAACACTCTTCAAGAGAAACCTTGACAAGTGGATGGGAAACAGAAAGTTTACCCCGGGGAACACTTCAGTGGCTCTGATGGACAGAGGCACAGGGAACTAATCTAAGGGGGTGACAAAAGCCAACACATTCTGGCTAGGCTTATAAATGCCTTTGGGCAGATAGCCTAGTATCTACCTATGAACCTATAAACCGCAAGGGCTTCCCCTCCATCAACTGCCAGGTCATGCGATGCCCAGAGCATTATAATAAATGTGTGTGCTGGCAGCCCTGGAAGTTATCACGACTCCCACATCTGGCATATGACACAGCTGTACCAGAGATTTGCCAATGAGGACATCCCATATGGCCACCTAGTGGGGGATGCTGGTTATGCACTGGAGCCGTGGCTGATGACACCCATCAGAAATGCACACACACCCGAACAAGAACTCCATAATGAGGCACATGCACAGACCAGAATCATAATAGTGCATGTGTTTGGGATGCTCAAGTCACGGTTCCGGTGCCTGGACATATCCGGTGGAGCCTTTTGCAGTACTCACCAACTACATGTACCCAAATTGTTATTGTATATGCCATGCTACACAATATGATCCTGTGGAAACAGCTGCAGCAGGAACAGCATGGGGCAGGGCCACACATCCCCCCCACCATTGCCAAGGCCAGCACAGGCACAGAGTGACTTGGTGGAGGAACAACCTTCCCTGCCCCTGTAGGCAAAAGGAGGTGTGCCCAGTATGCCCAGGCTTTGGCAAAGAGGCAACATATAGCACATACACTGACATGGTAGGAACCCAGGGAATGACACCTTTCTCTGACTTGCACAGACAGTCAAAGGGATGCCAAATATGACACTACATGTGCTTAACCATGTATAGGGAGTGTACTATGTGCATCTGACATAGTCAGCCCTCCAGCATCATCCTCAATACTGGCACAGCCACAAGGTAAGCCACTCTCACTATCAATTGCTGAATGGAGTAGTATGTTCTACTACTTGTATCTATGGTATGGATGTGAGCATGCAAGGGAATTGGGTGGCTGAATGGGATGGCAGCAGATAGTAGACACCTATATTGGCAGCATAAAATCCATAACAAATACTGGTGTCAACATAGTAGGCAGTATTAGACAAGGTGACAAAACCCACTGCAGGACATGTGGTGGGCCAAATGTGTGTCCATAGGACACACACATGCATGTCAGTGAGGCTCACATACCCAACAACAGTCTCAGCCAGCAGGACAGGTATAAACAAACACAAAGAAAGGCTGTGCTAAGGCCTTCAAGTGATGGCAATGGAGAACAACCCCCCTCCAGACCTACACAGACAGACTACAACAGGTCAGGCAGTGGGATGTTAGTTCTGAAGGGTAAGAAGTCTGAAACTGAAATGTAGGTCAATAAAATCTAACAACTGTACTACACTGATATGCCTCTAGTCTGCATGATAGGTCAGCATACAGAATGAAATGGAAGCCAACAGAGTACCTGAAATACCAGTACGGTCATACCAAATGCTTATGGTTGTCAGGTGTGCCCCCTTCCACAATCCTATGTAGAAATGTAGTAACATGCATGTGTGGGTATAATAACAGTGGAGCACAGATTACCTGAGGTGGCCAAAGTAGCAGGATAGATGGTTGCTCATGTACAATATGCAGGGCTCTGTGTGTTAGGTTGTTGTGTGTTGTATATTGTGTGAAAGTGGTCAGCATGTAGGCATGGAGGGTTGTGTCCCGGTGGCCAATTGCCAGTACTGTTGATGACATGGCCAAGTTCTCAAAACTGCAGTGCCAAACACAATGCATCCCAGCAAGACACAATCCAGCAGTAATCCATATTAATGGTTCAGATGTAATATCTGTCACCGTCTGAAAGATGGACATGGCATGAATGTCGGCCCAGAAATACAAAGAGTACACAGGTGGAAGTACCATAGACAGAGAGCGTATAAAATGTTACTGTCAAATGGACACACCTTTGGAATTGTACATACAGGTTAACAGCACATTAGTTGTCTGTGTAGTATGGAATATTGATGTAGTCTGGCCAAGCACTGGCAGACCACAAAAGGCACAGATATGAAGTACTGAGAAACCACTGATGTCCCCGCACAAGCCAGCATAAGTGGAATGCCCCACGTGTATCTGTAAGTCAGCTGCAAGTAGCTTCCATAGCACAC
The DNA here is from genome assembly GCF_019279795.1 of Protopterus annectens. Taxonomy (NCBI): domain Eukaryota; kingdom Metazoa; phylum Chordata; order Ceratodontiformes; family Protopteridae; genus Protopterus; species Protopterus annectens. The sequence continues at coordinate 741,218,041 of NC_056737.1, read as the reverse complement.
ATACACTCAGCTCACCCCACCATTAGCCACAGGTACCTCACAGGTCATATCCCTGCTGTTGGGAATTAATACAATATGACCCCCACCTCTGTATGGGAATATCCACAGAAAGCAGCATGCTGAAGAGGTGTCCCATGCAGGTGTGTCCCTAGCTGTAAGCAGCACCATGCCAGCATCCACATCAATGGATTAATAAGGACAGAAACTATTGCCATTGACACCTTGCACACCTACCCTGTCACCCCAGGGGAATATAGTGGCTTGCAGCCTGGGACTGTAGGAGTAACACAATGCACTGGCCTGCTACAGATGGCCTGCATCACTACCAAATGCCCTGCAGTCGTCTGTCAAAGCCCTGTGTCTCGCCCATAGTGCCAATGTATGTTATGTCATGGACTCCCAAATAATGACATAACACAGTTCACAGAACACAAATGCATGCCATGTTGACAAATCCCAGTAGCACATCCACCATGTCCTACTGCATGAACTGTGGACCAACCCCCAAATACTGCTGGGATGAAGTAATAACTATAGGGATAACTATAGGGATACTTATCAGATATTTTGCAAAATGTTCGGAAGAGGATAGAATAACAGAGGGGGGTAGAAGCATGGACACCATGGAGTGTGTGAAGTCTGAAACTCAGATGTGTGCACATACTATCCCTGCCTGCAAACACAGGAATGGGTGGCTACAATCCTGCTCGTAAACCACAATATGATGGGGTAATGACCGCAATTATGAGCCCTGCCTCTGGGTAAACTGTGTGAATCTGTACAGCTGTGAGGTATGGCCACAGCAGGATATGGCCATTCTGCCACATCAATAGATGTACAAGCATGGAATCCTCAGCCACCACAGTACCAAGGTGCTGAACCATTTACACAGATCCATCAGCAAGTGTCTAAAGCTTCCCCTCCAGAATGGCATGATTGTGCAAGAATATGTAGGCTGCAGACCACAATACTGGACACAGCTTCATTCAACCTGTATTCCCCAGGAAATTACTGCAAGCAAATACATATATCTGTCAGTAGTTGATGATATAAAACATCACAGTGTAAAACAGCACATATGTCTGAATATCTCTGCTAACACCAAAACCATGTAGCAGAAGCAGCACAGACAGAATAAGCCAAGTTCCATCAATTACCTTTTACCCATAGCCACGAGAGAGACCCAAGTGAGAGGCAGATCGCAGAGCAGAACAAGGAGAAAGAGGAAACATGATCAGAACTTGCACAACAGCACAATAAAGAAGATGTGGTCAGGCAACAGGTACTTTAAGTTTGGAATATTTCTTCAAGTGTACTAAGTGAGAATGAACATTGTGTACTGGAAAGGCGTCTATCATTTATTCCATCACAATCTGCTGAGGTAGCAGACTATAAATTAGATTTAAAATGTTTCATGAGAACAACTATGTTGAAAATCATGTACAATGATAATGGCCTGAGTGATATGAATCCTGATGTGCAGAATGAGTGAAGTCTATGTAAACACAGCACCTTTATTCCCATGAACCATCCTGTATTAAATGTATATGAAAAGCTATGTACCGAAGCCCTATATAACACATTTTACAATGCAGCATCTGATGGGGGGGCTAGCAAACATAAAAAAGTATTTTGTAATTTAAATCATGAGGAGAGAGCCGCACTTAAGTCACTGCAAGATAATAAGTCTATATGTATACGCTTTGCAGATAAGGGTGGACCAATTGTAGTGATGGATGAAAGGTTCTATAAGAATGGCATGGAAGATATGATTTGTAAAGATAAATCATATAAAAGAATATCAGAAATAGATATAGTAGGTATACAAAACAGAGTTAGAAACACACTACAAGACTGTTTAGCATTGAGAGTTTTAGATTATGAGCTATATCAGTATCTTGCTGTGGATAACGCATTGGTTCCGGTCATGCAAGTTATGCTGAAAGTACATAAGGATCCTTTGAATCCACCGATGAGACCCATCGTCTCAAGCAAATGATGGTGAACGGAACCCATATCTATATATCTGGAAAAGGTCATGAAACCTCTGGTTGACCAAAACCAATATATCTTAAAAGATTGTAAGAAATTCTTAGTAGATCTATTTGAATTTTGTACCATTAATGGAAACTTTACAGGCTACATTATGATAAGTCTTGACGTTCAATCACTATTTACAGTGATTCCCAATCAGCAGGGCATATATCTGCTAAGGCGGTTTTTGGACAACCATTGGGAAATGAACACAGCACAGAAAGAGTTGGTAACACTCCTAATGGAGCTTGTCCTTGAAAATAATGCCTTCATTTTTTATGACTATATAAATCTTCAACTAGATGGCATAGCTATGGGCACACCTTGTGCCAATGTCTACGCCAACATTGTTATGGCCTTATGGGAAGATGAACATATAAAAGGTAGATTCAACAGCCACATTAAGTTCTATAGGAGATTTGTGGATGATCTTTTCTTCATATGGGAAGGTACTGAAGATGAATTAGCCGAATGCTTTAGCTTTTTGAATAACATGTCTAGTTTACTAAAATTCACTATGAAGAGTTCTACTATGCTATTAGATTTTACTGACATCAAGATCAGTGTCACTGAGGAAGGTAAACTCACCACTGGTGTACACAGGAAAGACTGCTATAGAAATTCATATCTTCATAGAACAAGCATGCACCCACAACATGTGTTTGATAACATTGTAAGGGGGCAAGGGATGAGGTTATCTAGGTTTTCTGTGGATTCTGAAGATTTCAAAACTGAAATGTCTAGTTTACAAGACAAGTTCATACAGAGAGGATATCAAAAGAGGAAAGTAAAGAACATAATAGAAAATGTTAAAGATGATAGAGGTGAACAAGGGAAACCTTATTTCTCTGAGAGAGTGGTAGGAGGGTTGACTAAGAGAAAGGGCAATAAAAACCATAGGATGTCTTTGAAATATACTAGCAATGTACGAATAACCACTGATATATTCAAGAGATATTGGTCTATTTTAACAGAGGACCCAGAAATTAAAGCAGTTGTAGGTACTAGGCCACATTTTGTGTATAGGAATATGACTAATATTAAAAGGCAGTTATGCTACCCCAGATTTAACAACATGAACCAAGATAGAGAGGTTAAGGCATGTGGTAAATGTAATTTTGGCCAATTTATTGATACGTCAAAACAATATCAGCATCCAGATTTAAATATGACCTTTTGGTTCAAAGCAAGTGGGACATGTGACACAGAGCACATAGTGTATCTGGTTTCCTGTCAAAGCTGTCAAGCCTTCTATGTAGGCAAAACTGATAGAAAATTCAAGCATAGAATTAGGGAGCACCTATATGACATTCATAAGCAGGTCATGACAAATGTGTTAGCCAAGCATGTGAAGAACACCACAGAACAACATAATTTTAAGTTTTTTATGATTGAAGACACTAAGATAGACAGTAGACAAGGTGACGTGAGAAATAGAACAGAAACCAATGAAACCAGATAGATAGTTATCTTAGAGCTGACTCTGGGAAGGGTCTGAATGATAAGGTCCCTATTAAGCCTATATTAAAGAGTAGACCCCTAAAACACTAACACATATTCAGTACACTCATGGGACTGTTATGTTGTACATATGTAGAAAAAGGGGGGTGAGATACACCCCTTTTTTATATGTATTGTAGGTTTTATAGTTGTAACATATATATATTTTCTATGTACATTGCATATATTTTATGTGAATATATATATTGTTCTGTGTTATATATTTTTAGAATACTGAAGTGCTTTAAGTACATTAGATGTATTTTTATCAGAATATATGGGATCCAACATGCTGTTTTTGATCATGCATTATATGACTTTAAGAAGAGAATGCATGGAGCAGGTGCTTTTAATTAGTGACTGATGGTAATAGTATGTAAGTGGAAGCTCCATTTCAAATATGTATACGTCTGAGGAACCAGTGAGACACACTGTGAAAGCGCTTACATTTTATTTTCTGTTCTTTGTCGAATAAATAGTATTTCTGTTGAAGTCATTGGTTGGACTTGCATCCTACTTCTTTGTTTATATATATATATATATATATATATATATATATATATATATATATATATATATATATATATATGTGTGTGTGTGTGTCTGTATATATGTAGACATATATATATATATATATATATATATATATATATATATATATATAGGGTGCATTCAAACATCAGGGCCACACTCTCTAACTCTTCTTCCTCACAGCTGCACTGTTCTGCCTTGCTACAACACAGACAGGTGTCACATGTAGACAGCCTAACATTAGGGGGTATATATAGGGACAGATTGCAGGTAGGCCTGGTACACGCCTATGGCATTTGTGCATGCTACATTACATGTTAACATGACTGTCCTGCAAGTGGTGTGGTCTGAAACTCATGTCTGTCATAATGGCATTACTTCCACCACCAGCTATTGGCCACACTAATATACATGTCTTGAGGTACAAAACACACACTATGATGGCTTACATCTTGTCATTCAGTGCTGATCTGCACAGTTGACAGGTATGGCCCACTTCCCACAGGGCCAGACACTATGTCCATAGCAGTTGTTCAGCAGGACATCATTACAACAACAACTCCTGATGGCACATATAAATCATTCCACATCATCTTTCCCATTATTATAGACCAAGTACTACATTCGGTTACATGCATATATGTTTCGCATATCTGTTGTAGTATTGTCCTCTCTTCCGAGTATACTTTTATGTGTCCCCTTAGTTATGTAGGATTGTTTTGTAGTTTTAGTTGATTTAGGTAATTTTTTTTCCTGTTTGTTTTTTTCTCTCTCTCTCAACACAACAGGGATTGAGCTGCTTTGACTAGATTGCAGCATGGATTTTGCAGGTGATGCACATCATCAAGTGATGGCCTCTGCACCAATCAGTGTTCACCACTTGCTACTTGCATGCAGCCAGCTGTGTAGTACTTCTAATTGCCACTGTTATGGCAACCCACTACTATAAGTTACTACATCATGTGGGCGTTGTCCCTTTACCCTTCCTGTATGGAAGACATCCTTCCTGTGTGTGGGCAGCAGTGTTACAGACATCAGGTAGCAATATCTTTTATAACAGGACTTGCAGACACAGGCCAGCTACATATTTGTATAAGGTTCCAGACCCAAGGACAGTGTGAGTAGTTTTGTTATATGCATTGTATACCACTAGTTTTACAGGGTTTATGTGTAAATGCTAGTTTAGCATGGAATGCAGTCTGTCTGCATAGCTCTCAACTGTAGGCTTATGCACATGATGGCCAGAGGATTGGCTGTTATGTTTTGTCTGTTCACCACACAGGTCCTGTTTCTTTTTTTTTTTTCAAAACAGGTTTATTGTTTTAACATACAAGAGAAATATCATAACAATTTTATACAAGTAATTAAAAATAGATATGATTATAACATTCAACAAAACAACTAAAGTATTTACAAAGACATCCACTACAATCAAATCAATTAATTAAACTAAAATACCATGCTATTGAAATTAGGATTTTTTTAACAAATTTTGTAAATTATCCCATACAATATAATAAGATGTTTTCCTAGTTGTTCTTGACCTTATTGTGTTTATTTCCATATGGCACCCTATATTCATAACATTTTTAAATTCATTTAACGAAGGAGGTGTATCTGAAATCCAATTTCTGGTTATTATTTTCCTAGCCACTGCTAGAATAGACCATAACAAGGGAAGCTTAACCTTTTTAACACTTTGAGGTACAGGTGTGTTGAATAATATAAGAGATTTAGAAATAATGAAATTATCTGTAAAAAGAGCCTGCAAAAATTCATTAATTGACTTCCAGTATCTTTCAATTTTATACAGTCATAAAACATATGAGCCCAGTCAGCATTAATTTCTACATTACATCTCTTACATAGATTATCTTTATTATTTATTTTATTCATCATCAAAGGTGTATAAAAGATCTATGTAAAATTTCCATGTATAAAGTCTCCAGACAATGGAAGACGTAGTTCTATAGGCAGATTCCAATATATGTTTATCTTGTTGATTTGGTGGGTCCCCATTAATAGAAGTGAAATAATTCCAGTATGTATCTACACTGTAAAAAGTTTCTTGTCTGATAATTTTATGTATGTATGAAAGTTTACCTTTATCAGAAACTTTATGTTGTAAATTTAATATCAAGTAATCAATCAGTGTTGGAATAGATTCTTTAACTGTTATAGACATTAGATCTATTTTATTAATGAGATGTTGTCTAAAGGTCTGAACCTCTAACCAGCAAGTTTCTCTTAGATCAAATTCTTGTTTTAAGAAATCTAGATTTTTAACTTTATTATCAGATATCAACTGATACCAGTACTTTAGATCATTATCTATAGCTAAATGAGTTCCTTCAGAAGTAGATGACAAAAGCATACCCTGAGTATACATTATAGGAATATAATAAAATTCCATTCCCTATACTTAGGGTGCATGAATATAAAGTTACGATAGCTAATAATAATATTTAATGGGTAACAAACCATATGTTTAGGTGTAATAGGTGAAGTACAAAATTCCTTTAGTAACCATAACATGGAGTTATTTACAATCATATTTTTATGTGTTAAGGAGATTTTCATGAAGTGCATACTAATTAGCTCCCAATAATCTTTCCATTTTGCGACATATGACTGATCTATTAATAAAGTAATAACTTTTACAATAGAAGAGATAGTATATAAATTAAAGTCTGGAAAAGAAATACCCCTTGAGACCAGCTATTAGTATGTTTCTTTAATGCAATCCTAGGTCTATTAGGTGCCCATAGGAAATTTAACATTAGTGTATTCAGTTTCTTGATAATTATTTTTGTAGGTGGAAGTATTATTGATTGTATTAAGTATAAAATCTTGGGGAATATTATCATTTTAATAATTGTAAGTCTCTCCTCCATAGTAAAAAACATATTATTCCAGGTATTAAAAAGATTTTGTATATTAAGAAAACAGGTATTATAATTATTATATATAATAGATTTAATATCTTTAGATAGTATTATACCTAAATAAGTTATCTGACCTGAATTGGGTACATATTTAGTAAAATCACTAATGAGAATATTTTTCGTGTATATATAGGTAGTATTTTAGTTTTTCTTCATTGAATATTAAACCAGAAATACTTTTAAAATTCATCATTTTATCAAATAGAGACTGCATAGAAGAATTAGATCCTGCTGATGTAATTAGAACATCATCTGCAAAAAGTTGAATTTTGGATGTTGTATTTTCATCTATTTCAAAACCCTCTATGTCAGTACTGTTTCTGATCAAATTAGCCCAAGGCTCCATTACTAAAGTGAATAATAGTGGAGAAAGTGGACATCCTTGTTTTGTACCTTTAAGAATGGGTATTTTTGTGAAACATATGTTCCTACCTTAATATAAGCCAATGTTCCTTTGTATAAATGCTCAATTAGATTTACAAATGCATCTGAGAAGTTTGTGCACTTCAGTAAGGTAAACAGATAGTCCCAACTTACTGAATCAAATGCTGAACTTATATCAAGACTAATAAGTGTTAAATCTTTCTTTTTCCTATTTGCAAAATCAATTAATGTTGAAGTTCTTCTTATATTATCAAAAGTATTTCTATTTACAATGAAGCCTGTCTGATCTATATCTATAATGCCGGGGATGATTGTCTTCAATCTATCAGGAAAAATACTCATAAACATTTTATAATCAACATTAAGTAATGAGATGCGGCGATATGAAGTACATCTAGTTGGATCTTTATTAGATTTTAAAATTGGCGAAATAAATGTATATTGCCAAGATGGGGGGGGGGCTATTAACTCAGTTTGGGCCAAAATAAAAACCTTATCTATTAATGAATATGTACTTTTAGAAAGGATTTTATATATCTCTGGTATAATACCATCATTACCTGGTGCTTTGTTTGATTTAAGCTTATTTATTTGTGTAATAACCTCTGTATATGAAATACTTTTGTCCAATAGTTTAATCTGTTGTTTATTAAGCTTTTTATTCATGTTTGTGGTTATAAACTCCTTTATTTTATCTTTAGGTTCCATGTTAATGTTATTATGGTTAATTTTGTGAAAGTGATTTCTAAATTCATCTAGTATTTCTGGTATACTAGAAACATTCTTCTTTTCCTTAGAGAAAAGATTTCTTTGATATGGTTTTGTTTATTCAACCTTTTTGTTTTATTTTTAAGTCTATGTAAGTATTTGGGGCTTATTGAATAAGACAAAAACTTGTATTTCTCTAAAGTTATTTTAACTTTATGAGTTAAAATTTCTTTGTATTTCTCATTTAGTTTGTTTATTTCTTCAATAACTTTCTTGTCCATAATATTTTCTTTATTATTATGTTTATAAGAGTCTAATTTACTTTGAATATCTAACAATTCCTTATCCCAAGATTTCCTTTTATTATTATACCATCTGATACTTTGTCCATATAGATATGATTTTAAGGCATCCCAAACATAGACAATGGAGACTTCAGGAGTATTATTTATGTCTAAAAATGTTTTACTTCTGAAAGTATATATTCTTTATAGTCTTTTAGTTGAGTTAAGTATGCTGGTATCCTTTTGATCTGAACATTATGAGTATTTTTATCATGAATTCAAAAACAATTGAATTATGATCAGATATAGGACATGAAATGATTCTGGAATTAATTAAATCTGTTACCATCTGGTTAGAAATAAAGACCCTATCTATTTTTGAATAAGTTTTGTATCTGTTGGAAAAAAGGTGTATGGTAATGATTTTGAATCTATCTGATTATTAATATCATTCAAATGATAAGAATTAGCAAAATCATTTAAATGTTTTGCATTAGATGTAATTCTTCTTTTCCTATAGTGGTAGTATCACTTTCATGTAGTATACAATTAAAGTCACCAGCTAAAATAATATCTCCTATAGAGAATGATATGATCTTATCAAGATGATGTTTCACTGTATTAATACCAATTCCAGGTATCCAATATACATTAATTAAAGTGTAAGTCTTCCCATTAATTTGTATTGTAACCATACAAAACATTCCTTTGTCATCCTGATAAGACTTAATGATTTTAGGAATGGGCATACTTTTATTCCATAAAATAGCCACTCCTCTTTTTTCTGAGTGTGCTCTGAACTAACCAATACTGTATATTTGTTTGTGGCTAGTTTATCAATATCTTTTTCAAGAGATGGGTTTCTTGCAGGAAGACTAAGTTGGCCTTATGTAAATTAATGTATCTTATTAGGCTTGCCCTTTTACACGGATTATTCAGTCCATTAATGTTTAAAGAAATTCCTTTTAAAGATGTCATTTGGCATTTTTAAAACTTAAGAATCTTATGATCAAAATAACAAATAACAACATAAGTAATGTTACATCTCCTCCTTTAGGTGTACCTTTAAATATAGCTGTATTTATTGAATCTCTTATGGTATTTTGTATAGGATTCAATTTTGTTTGTAGTGACAATGAGTGAACAAAATATATTGTGAATGTCAAAACTATATACATATAACAATGAACAAGTGAAAATAATGTAAGGATTAAACCTTGCATCCAGCCTGGAGTTAAAAACTCCAACTTAGAGTAGTATTTACCACTCAAGTTAACCCCCTACCCTAAGCAGCAGTACCTCAGCTACCACCTTATCAATTTAATACTGGTTATATTTAACTCAAATTAACAGCTTTCAATTCAATTATCTAGCAAGACAAGACTACACATTTGATAAAACAGCATCATATAAACTAAAATAAACTTTTTTTTTTTTTTTTTTTAACTATTCATACTACTATATACATCTATGTAATATAATACACTTGTATTCAAATAGCATTCAAATAATCTTGATATTAGGAACCAAGAGGAGAGAGAGAAATAAAAGACGTGAAAGAGGGAGAGAGAGTGAAAGAAAGAGAGAAAAAAAAAAAAAGGAAGGCATATTTACATATTAATTTATTCAAAGTATGTAAAATAAGTTCTAACATTCATTTAAATCAAAAACTTTGGCTAATATGGTTCAGACATTACATATATTAAGATGCATCTATTTTCTGTCATGTAAATGCAGTCAACAGCTTCCAAAAAATACCTTGAATTGCTTGTATATGAACATTTTACTCATACTCATTATTGTCAATAGAATAAAATATTATATTTATAGAAATTGTTATAAATCATACTGCATGTGGTGGTGGTGGGTGGGTGCGTGGTTGCGCGTGCAGGTACACAGCAAGAGGTTCTCGGTTCGATCTCTCGCTGGGGTGCCTTCATGTCTGAGTGTCCATGTGTGTGGTGGGTTTCTCCGGGTCGCTCGGTTTCTCTGCTTCCTCCAAAGACATGCTGCAGGTGGATGGGACACATCTAAATTGCCTAGGTGTGTGTGTGGTGTGTGTGTGTGTGCTGTGAAGGTTGGGGCTGGGCTGGGCGCTCAACACAAAAAACTCCACTGCTGCCCAATGTGCGGGGACAAGGCGATCCATGTGGTGACCCTAAACCGAAAAAGAAAAAGAAGAAGAAGAAGAAGAAGTTATAAATCATACTGCATAGTTATGCAAATTCTCAGAAACACTTGCATTATTGTAAAAAAAGCCATCTGTATTTTGTATGTCTATACTACTGCTTTAAAATATATCACATGACAATTTCTTCCAGAATAGAGTTATAAAGTTATTTATGCTTGTCAATCAGATGAATTAAATGAGTTATAGTAATGTATATGTTTGGAACATAAGTTTTTAACACAGATTAGTATGCTGCAGTCAAGTAGATTTTCAAAAACACTTGAATAAATGTTTCATTTTCTATGCCTTCTAAAATAAGACATTTACTTACTACAAGAAACTGCATCATTTAAAATCATTATAACTGACATATTTTATGAATTATAACATAGATATTTAAGTAATTATATAAAATAACTCACATTTAAATGTTAAAGAGTTCATTTTCCTTCACATAGTCGCATTTGCATCAGTTCTACTTCCTGGTAGAGTGTTCTTCCTGAATCTGCGATGTGTCAGTGTGATATCTGGGTCAAAGGTCAAATTGACTGCTTTCAGCTTCTCTGTGAGAATTCTGAGAGTTGAAGCTTTTAAAACAACTCGAGGACACTGTTCATGAGGTAGCCCACATCCCAGATTGTCTCCCTTAACATTTTGGCGGGAAACACAGGTCCTGTTTCTGATATATCAGTGGCATTCTGTCTGTTGACTGCTATCAGTACATGGCTACATCCATTTGTGTTTCTGACTTCATATTCCTGAATAAGGGCATGTTGCAACCAATCCTGTAACACCTGCAACTTTCACAGTGTATAACAACAATATAGCAAATATGGCCCTGTGTTCCAGCCTCTGCCCTCCACCTATATACCAGGCTTTGTCCATATGTCATGCAGTAAGAGGTTGTTACGTAGTGGCCTATTATTATGTAGTGCTGGCATTCCTGCCATCATTTCAGTGATGTTGTGGACCCCCACACATATTGTGGGGTAGGGTCCATATATATGTGGGCTACAGCTGGACAGAATGTGTATGTCCTTGTACAGTCCAGAGGTCAGTGTCTGTAACACTGTTATATGCCCTTGTAAGTCATTCTATGAGGGAGGGGTATGCACCATTTATAACTTAGGCTGTTACAACATGTGAGAGATATCAGTAGTAAGACACCTTAAGGTACATGGCTGTACATTTTCATACACTTCACCTTGGGAACAGTGATGGGCGAGTGCTTACTGTCTTATAGGCAGTTCTGTTTGTCAGTGTGATACTGATGTTTTAAGTTAAGCATTGTTATGTAACAGATGCATGTCCGTTGTGACAACTTAATTCTTTCCCCCTAGGGGTTGAGTGCAGAGTGTAATTGAAGGCTGCTGAACTACATCTGCATTAATTAGTGTTGAGTTAGGGTTGCTACTTTTCAAATACCCAAAGTGGGGCAATTGCAGTATAAACATCAGATAGATTTTGCAGGCCAAAACATACCCACAGCCAGTACAAGGGACAGAACTTCACTTTTTTTGCCTAAATAAAAGCCTATTCTTGTAGAATTTTAGTTGATTATTTTGTTTCTTATGACATTTAGGTGTTTCAGATACAGAATAACTGTTTTATGCAACTATTACATAAAATATAGGAAATAACTTTGCTCTAATATCTCAGGACGTTTGCCATTTTTACAATTTTTTTGCAGGACACAACTACCCAAAGAGGGACTGTCCCTCGCAAAGTGTGACAGGTGGTAATCCTATGTTGATTGATTCTTATCTTCCAGGCCAGTGTTTCTTTACTGTTGTACTACTTGAAGGCCTTGGCCTGGACAGCAACCTATGTTATGCGTTCAGATTACTGTATAAAATGTTTTGCTTGAGAGTTGCATTACTCAGTTAGTATGTATTTCAAACACCTAACTGCTATATGAAATGGCATATACAACTGAAATAGTACACATATAAACATTTCTATGTATACAAACCTGTGTGTGGTGTCATATCCTTCGACTTGTCTGTGAGTTTATGTTTCATGCAACAATTGCCTTTATATGAGAGAATCAGGCACTGTTCATTTTAAAAGGTGGCAAATGTAGGAATACTGGCTGTTCAGTATGCCGTGCACCCTCTAAATATGTATCTTCCTATACATATCTATATGTAGTAATATATGTATATGTGTATGTATGTGTGTGTGTGTGTGTGTGTGTGTGTGTGTGTGTGTGTGTGTGTGTGTGTGTGTATATATATATATATATATATATATATATATATATATATATATGTGTGTGTGTGTGTGTGTGTGTGTGTGTGTGTGTGTGTATATGTATCATTGAATGTGTACTGCTCCCACATTGTACATTCCCTAAGGTAGACAGACTGTTCTGCATGATATCTTATTGATATCATCCTAACATCGTACAGATGAGAACTTCTTGTGGCTATGTTGTGTAGAGTCCTGGGTATGAGACTTGCAAGTGTTGGTATTGTGTTGCAAGGCAGATCTGTTTGGCTCTGGAGGAGTGGATGATATCAATAATTACAAGAGGTACTTAATTTGGGCCCCCCACCCCCATTAACGGTGCCTTTGGTCATATATGTATTTGCTTCTTTACTTCTTTAAAATAAACTCTTTAGCTAGACATGCACTTGTTTGTCCTGAATTTAAAAAAATTGTATTTTTTGTCCTAGAGAAGTTGGACAAGGCCTTGTTTGAAGGTGATCTCAGTAATATTTTAGAGTGTAAAGAAGCATTTTGGCAGTTGTACCTAGGTGTAGATCATGCACCGGGACTGAATGAATCCATAAATTTAAAATGCTTTTTATTATACAGATGAATTTACATATGTACTTTTTTATATTTATTTGTATTAAGTATTTTTTATTTTCAAAGATATGTAGAAAGAAATGTGTTTTATACAATTCAAGATACATACAGGTATTTATTTATGCAGAAAAGATTTTTCTAATTTTATCTTTTTACTAATTTGATGTCATTTCCTGTATGTCATAAGGTATAAAAAGGAAGTTTAGGTAGGGCAAATTTGTTTTTTCTGAAGAAGGTCATGCAATAAATAGTGGATGAAAGTGCTAAATATATTGTCCTAGTGTGTTATTTGGATTTGTGCAACAGGACTGGTTTTGCTTGTGGTTCGTTTTGAGTTTCAAAAGTCTTTTCGAGTATTAGTCAAAATAGCATGCATGGATATTCCCATTAACCCAAAACAGTGCAATTATAACAGTGCCATAGCAAACAGAACCCATCAATATATGGAATGGCATTCAGGGTTGCAACAGCATGCCAGTTAGTGGTATGTCAGGCAGGCAATAAGATGGTTATTCAACAGTGGATATTAGTATGCACACAGTTTAAACAATGATAAACCAAATGGAGCAACGGTGCCAACAGTATAGGTTTGCTTAGGAACGTACCCATGTTGGTTTCAGTCTAATGGTTGAATCAGTTGAGTGGTGGGAGAAGGGAACAGATTCAACTGACAACTGCTATCAAGTATATTTGTCAGTACACTACTATTCACTACTCTACATTCTGAGCACACTTACACTCTAGCTGGGCCATGGGGCTGCTACAGCACACCAACAGCTGTAGATATCAACAGAGCAGTTGTACCCCTATTTTAGTTATACACATAAGACCTGTTTCTATACCAATTTCTTTACCTGTGGGCCTGTCCAGATGAACTGTGTGCACATTACATTGCTGATTCTACACATATTTCAGATTCACATTTTAGTTGCAGGCCTTGGAGTGTGTGTTGCGTCTTTCACATACATCTACTGGGACATTCTCTGTATGCAGGTTTCTTGCCAACTGGGGCAACTATCCGTGACAGCGTGACACTTGAGAGGCTTGTATGGGCCAGACTGCAGAGTGTGGATGTCTAGCTTGCATCTATTTGTAGGACTGGGGCTGGTCAACACAGCAGTTGTACACCTTTCATAATTATACACATCATAGTAGTATTTCTATTCATGTTGCTTTATCTGTGTGCCCTGTATGGAAAATGTATCTGTTGCAGTACATTATTTTTTCTATTCAGATTGCAGTTTAAAACTGTAGAACCAGACTGAGATGTTAGTGGTGGTCCCTGGATTCGAACCGTGCTGTGTATGCAAAATTAAACTACAGGCCCAGTCCTTATCAGACTGAATGACTGGGGAAGTTTTGTGTTTTGTTTGTGACATTTCTATCTAGTACATATTTTTGTGCACAGTAATTTTATTATTACGTGTTGCATTATTTGTTTCCCATTTTCAGTACATTTTATGCATACACAAGAGATATTGGTGTCACTGTTTGTGAAACATGCACATTAGCTGGATTGCACATTTGACTGTTTTACAACTGTATACTGCAATTTAGATTCGTGAGTACACAGTGTAGGTTTTAGGTCTGCACCTGTTAGCCTTATACATTTCTCAGTACATTCACAGATACATACGGCTGAAATGGAAAGGTTAACACAGGACAATGCTGGCAGACAAACAAGTAAAACACATTCTGATGGAAATATGTACTGTTGCTTTTTTCCAGATATTTGACATGCCCATTCTAAAGTATGCAGACAAGCAGTGCTAAATCAGTTCACCTCAGTTAATGCATTCTGCAGGACATACACATTTCTATTTATCAGGTACAAGTGAGATGACACTCTCCAGTGTTTGAGATCACCTTTATTAGTTTTGACATACATATCTGCGTATGACTCGGAACTCCACGATTACTATTTCTGCATGATCTGCAAAGGGGAATGCTTTTCATTTGTAACTGTTACAGTAGCCCTGACATGGCACTTTCTTGGCACGTTCACTTAGACACACTCATACATATTCTAATATTCCTCTCCTGCATATTGTACCTTGTTTGTTACTGATATCTGTCTTACACTGCAGCTGGTAATACTCCATTATAATAATGGCAGCCTTACACAGGCATTTATTCCTGACTTTTAAAGCACAATTATATATACAAGCAGTACTACCATTACTAAAATGTTGATTTCTTACTACTAATAGTAGGGGGCATTCTGCATTCACCATACTGCCGATGCAGCCGGGCCAGTCACTGTGCATGAGCCTGCACATTCTGGGACCTCTCCACAACAGCTGTATGGGGAGACATCACACATTAATCACACCTGCACAGTCACAAGTTGACCTTTTCCATACTTAGAGATACATATGACTGCATACTTACAGACAGGTGGGACATCCTGCGCTTGGGCTTCTTGGATCCACTGGTCCAAGAGTGCACCCCTCCTCCGCTTCAGGTCTTTATGGTGATGACGTAGCTGCTCATCAGTCCGGGGTATGCCAGTGGCACTGGTGAGATCACATGCAAGCTGGTCCCAGGCTTCCACTTTGTACTGCGAGCTCTGGTACTGGACCTGCAGCAGCCTGCTGTCATGGTTTTTAACTAGGAGCCCAACCATTACCCTGGACTCCTGGATGCCCCAACATTGCGTTCGGAAGGGCACACCTTCTCTGACACCAACCATTTTGGTCCTACTGTGTGCAATCCCAAATGGTTATGGCTATATTCCCGCCTGTCTGGTTTAAATAGGGCTGTTTTCCCACACTTTTTCATGACTGGCCAGTTTTAATATGCTGAACTATGCTTAGCTCCGTGCAAATCCACATAGCAATGCTTACACCAGCTATGCAGATCTGAATGCAGGTAAGCAAAGCTTACGTTAGCAAAGCACTGCTTAAATCTATTTTTTTCATTAAAGTTATAAATTGTTTTTTACATTTATATTTTACATATTCCCACACCGACTGTGCTATACGTGAGACATATGATTGACATCTATCATTCAAATTCATTAAAAGTTTATTAAATAATTTGGCAGAGGGAGGGATTCAAACTGAGCATGTTTTATATGCTATACCATTGCAGTACCACTACGCTACAGCAGCTTGATGACATTGTCTGTCACAATAGCACTTGTCTACCATTTTCAGGATTTCAGCCAAGCTAAACATTGGCAAGCCATTTATTTTGTTCAGAAAGGGAATGAGTTTGTCGGGTGGTCACTTTAAAGGTAGAAAAATAAAGGAAAGAAATCAGACCCCATTCAAGTAGAATATTCACTTCTCCTACATCTTTTGGCCAAAATGTAGTCATACAAGCAACTCACCTCAGCAGTAGATCATTTGCTTTATGTCTTTTCAGTATTGACCATGTTTGGGCATTATCCCTTTCATCTTACTTCTACTAGCATGATATCAAGCGATGAGTAATTAAAAGGGCAGAATGGAAAAGGGGTATGGTAATCAGCACTTTGTATTATAGCACTGTCTGCTCACTATTTCTTATTTCCTGAAGGTAGCGGCAGCAGGAATACACATAAGGGAGAGGTGTGGTCTTACAAAAAAGGGAATTCATAAGCCAAAGTCTTGTAAACCTAAAACCAGTTATGGCAAGTACATTTTTAACAAATCAATTCTTGGGAATCCTGTTCAATATTTTACAATAGAAATGTGTTACTTACCTATAAACAGATGTCAGGAAGGGCAGTGATAATTTGCCTCTTAAACATTATCTTGCAATGAAGTAATTTTTATTACCAGACCATATTATCAATGGCAAGCAGCCTAATGAGATTTTTTTTCAAAGAATGACAACAGCTATATTTCTTATCATTTCCTGTGAAATAACAACATCCTACTTTCTGCCTCATCCTGGCAAAGATGGCACTTCACCATCATTGCAACACCCACTCACAGATCTTTTTTCTTCATTACTGCATATAAGACCAAGAGAGAATCAAACAAATAACAAATCCAACAAACTATCCATGAGGAAGAAGATGGCGGTTCACTTTACCAAAAAATACAGGTAGGACTTCAAACTTAATGGTGTGGTGAGTTACACAAGCTATTGTAATACAAAGTTTTTTTCATTCTGATTCTTCTTCATTTATCACCTTTGTCGAGAAACCCAAACCTTGAATCTTAGAGGAAGGAGGGAGCACTATGAGCTTACCACAGATATCAGAGAACACCATAGTAACAACCCCCCTCCCCCCAGCACTTTAGAGTACATACCTAATACATAACTTTTCATTAAATTGGGAATGAAAGACTAAACTACGGCCTTGCAAAGCATTATCAGCAGGCAGTCTTCCAGTAAAGGCTGATGAGGAAGCAGTGGTTAAAGTAGAATGAATTCTGACTTGTCCAGAAGTGTTTTATCCACAGATTATGTGCATATGGACACAAACAGCTGAGCTAACTTTTTGAAAGATATTGTTTTAGAAATGTTGGCCAGTAACAGTATGTGAGGATATATAAAATCCTCTCAACTGACTTCTGAAGATGCTGACAGCAAGATGAATTTGAACTTTCTGATCAAAAGTAGTCTCTCACACCCTTGAGCATAAAGGAAGGTTACTGGACAAATCTTGTCTTTATTAAAAACTTCATAAGGTACTGCAGTCATCACAGTTCAAAATTAAGAGATCTTCCTATGTGAAGTAACATCTGCCAGTAATACTCTAACTACAGAACCTACGTGTTAGAAAATTTTCAAAAACCAAATGGAAATGATCAAAGGGACATTTAACTATAGAACTAAAAAGCAAAACACAAATTTCAAAGAGAAAGCTGAAAAAAATCACTAAGGAATACCCTAGCTCTTATTTGGAAGAGCTGAGATAATTAATATAGGGTTACCAGATATTTTAGTTGTAAATGAGAGATAAACCTAAGACCAAAAGCAAAAGAAAAAAAAAAATACTATTTTGATCAATAGGACCATCCAGCAGTTGGTATCTAAGCTTCATTCAGAATTACATGGACATCTGAAAAGATTCTGTGCTGCTAGGAATCAGAAAGTTAACATCTATGCCATTAGGTAAAACAGTGTAAGGCAAAATGAAGGATTTTTCTCCTGAGATGGAAAAGAAGATAGTAAGAAGAGTGAGATTAATCATGAAAGAACCATGGCTTTCTCAGCCAAAATGGACATTTCAAAGCCATCTAACCATATTTTCTTCAGCAGGACTTGCTGAATCAGGTTAAACAGACTACAGGCACACAGAAAACCATAGTAAGTCCACTGGAACACATCAGAAAGAAATATGAGCATTCTGAGAGGATGTCAAATGATCTATGGCTATAGTCCTTCACATGTTTATTGGAAGAAAAATCTGTTGGGTTTATTTGCCTTTCTTTATCCAAGTGAATGCTGGGACTGAGAGACATTACCAAGGTACTGATATCCAGGCAGATGAAGTGTCATGATATGGATATTCATCGATAATAGCAGATCAGAAACATTCTTTGCCATCTTACAGATATGACAGGATTGAGTTATCCCTTACTACTATGGTATTATATGAGAGTATATGCATGTCTTCTCAGTGCAAGCAATGTCTGAATACAAAGCTATTTTCACAGCCACAGTTCCTTCTGATTTTGGAAAGTCAGATCTGAGATGCAAAAAAAAAAAATTAAAAAAATAAATAAATATATATATATATATATATATATATATATATATATATATATATATATATATATATATATATATATATATTAATAAGCCTTGGACTTTGATGGAATCTAGATGGGCTGCTCTTCCAGAAATTGAAGCATTGGTCAAGAAAATCTGGGATGGATGGTCAAGGTTAAAATATCTTCTGGATTTCTGTGAATGAACCTTTCCTAAAATTTCAGTTTTTTTTTCAGACAGGAAATGATCGGAGGAAGTTCTTCTTCGTCTTAAGATTGTGCTATAAAATTCATAGACTTCTAAGGTAATGCTGAAATATCCTTCCACAAATTATTTCATGTTGAATCATTATGATACTTACAGATATGTGACATAAAAGAAAAACATGGGAGGAAATACTTTGCTGTCAAGCTTCACAAACAAAGTTGTGACATCATGTTGAGAACCTTTGTGAAAGCAAAAAGTCCTCACTGAGACCATTTCCAGCATTGGTCAGTGGAAAACAAATACTGTCATTCCACAAAGTCTGACTTTGTCTCATTTTGTAAAAACAGAACTGGAATAAGGAATCTTAAGTCTTTCATGTGTAGTTCCAGCAGGAGGAAATGCAATTTATGGTCACATCAAAGAAAAGAAGTAAACACAAATATATTTAGGCATAGAACTGCAATGACCAGTGTCAGATATTTGACGGAAACCAATGGATTGCGGTAGACCAAAGAGGGGAACTGTGAACTGTGTATTGCCCAATAAAACTCTGAGATTAACATTACTGCCTCATAGCTCTTGGGTCTTTGTTAAGTTTCTGGCTGCAGTACATTTTCTGTGTAGTGTGCATACACTTTTTTCTAGGTGCACCGTGTTCCTCCTACATCCCTACCACATTGCCATTAAGTGAACTAGTGATCCTCTAAAGTGCCACTAGGTAGTCATGTAGGATGTAAGTGAGTCTGGGTGTGTGCATCCTGAATGGAATATGCATCTCATTCAGGATTTGTTCACTTGACTTATGCCACATTTTATGTGGATATGCTGTGGATCCTCTGTGATACTGAACGGAAAAGAGTAGGTATTAGCGAATGAATGATGAACGCATCATGGTAGCCACTGATGCTGTCTTAAAACAGAAGTCAGTGGCAAGCAAGTGGTTATCCTTGAGGTAGTTAAAAGCATATTTAATCTGTAAATGTAATAACAAAATATTGCCCACTGGAGACATTAATGGTGATCTGCTCCAGGATTATTGCCAAGAAAACTCTAGGGACAAAAGCACCAAAGACATGTCAAACTGATACTGGAAGATGAGACCCTTAGGCCTGAAGGAATCCAATATACTAAAGGGAAGAGCACAGAACCAGGACAACTAGTGAAAAGGATGTCCATCTGTTGAGGTGCTCATAGATAAAAGGTAAGTCTGATGTTGTGGAGAACTAGACGCCAATAGAACTTGGAAAGTAGCAACTATATACCAAGCAAACAATATGGTTAAGGATGGGATGGCAATAATAAACACTGACATCTTGGGACTTAGTGACCTAAACTGAAAGCTATGGGCAATTTTAAATCAGACAGAAAATATTCCATGCAGAAAACATAGTTAATAAAAGGGTGTCAAAAGCAGTGCTAAATTATAACCCCAAAAAATGATAAAATTAACCCATTCAGACTTCAAGGCAGGCCATTCAACATTACAATGATAGAAGTTTATGCACCAGCTATAGATGTCAAGGAAGAGGAAGTGAAAGAGTTCTACCAAAGATCTGCAGCACTTTCTAGAAATAGCACCAAAAAAAGATAACAGTAGTTATCATGGGTGACGGGAATGCTAAGTGTTGCTTTGGAGTAGAACGTGAAGAACATAAACAAGTACAATTCTACCAAAATAATTGCCTGGTCAGAGCAAATACCCTTTTTCAATAGACAAAGGTGCAGCTTTACAGATGGATTTTTCTAGATAGTAAATATCCAAATCAGATTGATTATACACTTTGCAATCAGAGATGGAACAGCTCTATACATTCAGCACATATAAGATGAAGAACCAACTGTGGCTCAAACCATCACACAACAACCACACAACAACAACAATAACAATAATCCAAAGAGCCTCCAGGCCAATTAGATAAAAGCTCAATAATATTCCAAATGAATATGCAGTAGAGATAAAAAAAAAAAACTATTTAACTGATTAGAACTTGTGGATAGAACACCTGAAGAACTATAGATAAGTCTGTGATACTATCCAAGAGGTGGAAACAAAAATATTCCAAAATGAAAGAAGGTTAAGAAGGTAAACTGGCTGTTTTTGAAGTTTCATTCAAGGGTTCATAGGTTCATAGGTAAGTACAAGGCTAGCTGTCCTTGAGGGCCATTTTAAGCCTAGTCAATTCCCCTTTTTGCGCTTGAATTAACCTATCCCATTTGGTTAAAGATTGGCCTTAACCATTCCTTGGTCAATAATTATATAGTATGGGTCTAAATCAGAAGCACGAAACAGCTTCTGAGCAAACACATAAAGAGCGATTCATATTCATTGAACCGCATTTAAGCGATTCGATGAATATGTCACAGGGCAAGGAGGTAGTTGGCCTTTCCTTTGCTATAGTGCGATCTCAGAGTTGGTATATTTAGTTAGGGGGGTGAGGGGAACAGTCCCCCATGTTGGGGGGTGTTGGGGGTGAAGCCCCTCACCTGATGATGGTTTTTAATTTTTTTTTCTGAATGGCCATGTGAATTTTTTCACTAGGAAAAAATTCTATTATGTGGCCATTCGCTATTTACAGGTTTCGCGCATTATGTGTCGACTTTTATGTAGTCACACATATGCGCTTTTGTTGTTCTGATATAGACCCTATATTACCCCTAATGAGAATAATGGGGATCATACCATAGATAATTTGAGGGGACACTTGCATGGGATAAAGCATTTAGGAGCTGCCTCTGTCCATTAATAGTACAGAGGACAATCCTGGGGTAAATTTTCTGTTTCCCATCTGCAGATCCATGTTGCATTTGCGTATGGACAGGAATGAACTTTGATTTATGTGGATGGGGAATCTGTTCCAGAGCAGTGGTATCGTCTGTGAGATATACCTGTTGCTCCAAACCATGCTGTTGATGTTGCAGAAGAGGTTTATATCCCTAGGCTCTGTATTTCTGATACTGTTTGACTTGCTGATGTGTAGTAAATCCATCAGTACCAGGTTGGAGGATGCCTTGTATGCCAGACACAGGCTGCCTCTTATCAGTCTATAGAATATCAAGCATAGTGGCAGGGCTTTGACTGGGTCCATGTAAGACATGTTGTTCAGGCCTTGTATCTTTTCAGCATGGTATTTCTGTGGGGATTCCAGTTGTTGCATGTATCTGAACAGATAAAATAAAATACAAATGCTGCACCAATGTCATTAACAGAGCCTTTATTAACCCAATGTAAGCGCTTTTGTTCCGAATAAAGAAAGTAACATCATCAGACATAAAATCATTGCACTATGTCACTTCCCTATATAACAGAAAAGGCACCATAATACCTCCAACCATTTAAGGGGCCATAGTTCTAAATAACAAAATAAGAAAATAGGAACTGAATATATGTTTTAAAATACAGCAAATACAGTGATATTACTTTAACTGCCTTAACTTTTTTTCCTCCTTGCACACCAAACTCCCTGCCTTAATCTCGCTACCTGACTCTTTCTTTCTCTCCCTTCTTTTCCACAGCTAGCCCACCTAAAGAGGCTACTTCGCTGCTCAGCTCCCTATGAAACAGAAACACCAAATTCTAATCTGCTGGATCTCAGTTCCACTTCAGAGTGAACATTTTCAAAAATACCTGTATGTCTAAAAACTGTAGTTAAATAGTAGAATCTCTCCTCTGCCTATATACTAGTGGCAAGCACAGGTATTCTGGGCTGCATTGGCTTTTCTTCCTTCCTTTCATTCAGTCCTCACCCCAGACCTATAGTCATATATTTGACCTACAATAATTGCTTTCAATTAAACATAACAGATGAAATCCCCCCTTACCCTGCATACAGATACTTTGGGCAGCAGAAACAGTTTCAAGTTGCTTACCCGTGTGGCTGCTTTTACTGATATGTTCTGAGAGCTGAGTTTCATTCTTTGCGACCTGGCTCCTGGCTCTTCCCGCTTCGTTCACCCTTCACTACTCTCGGGCTCACTCCTCTTCCCTACCCTGCCCCCAAATCTCACCCACCCCTACTACTCCTACATTTACCCTAGCCATCTGTCCACACCCCTTACTCCACTACCCAATCCAGCATCATCTCTTACCCAGCACCTCCTACCCAATCACACCACACACAATATATACATCACTCACTAGATACCCCTCCCCACCCACATTTTATTCATACCAAAGTCCCCAGAACCCACTATCTCTCAATCCTTACTTTGTTACCTGCGCAATACCATGCCGTCCCAACTCTTCCAAACACTCCACACCCCTAATCTTTCTGATATTCTCAATACCCCTATAAATGTTACCTCCTACTCTACCATACATCTCCCCTCCTCTTTCTCTCCTCTCTCTTATACCCCTCCTCATAAAATACACCACCAACTCACTACCAAACATTTCCACATCATCTCCCCGTCTCTGATTAAATCTATCTTCCTTCACCACTTCCACGTAAAACTCCTACTAACTACTACTAAATCACCCATCATTAAATTCATAACACATTTCCCCTTCTACAATAAAATAAAACCTAAACCCAAAGAACAAAGTATCATCAACAGCCTCCACTTAGCAGGCGATATACACCCAAATCCCGGCCCTAACTCTTCACAAAATACAAACACTCCTCTCTCTAACCATCCCCCCCACCCATAAAAGTCTTAAACTTTGTACTCTCAACACACAAAGTCTATATAAGAAAGCATCAATATTCCAAGCCTGGTTAACCGACAACCAACCAGACATCATAGCTATCTCTGAGACATGGCTCAAACCCCATATCTCTTACTCTGAAATACTACCCTCTGGCTTTCAAGCCCTTAGATGTGATCGAACAAACAAAAAAGGTGGAGGTGTCACCCTAATCTACTCTATAATCCCTTTCCCCAACCCAATTCCTCACTACACTAATCCCGAAGGTGTAGCTGACCTACTAAAAATTAATAACCATAAAAACCTCTGTATCATTGCCCTATATATACCACCAGGGAATAATAGCCCAGTCCTTGAAAAAATTAATTTATGGGCCTCAACTAATATAAACAATGAAACACACATACTAGGCAATGTAAACATAAATTGGGGCAATATCAATAACTCTGCACTCTCACAGTCCATAAACCTCTTCAACTTCTCCCAAATCATCCATTCTATAACCCAACTCAGTACTGCCAAATCCCCAGGGTCTACCCTTGACTGGATCCTAGTCTCCCAGCCAAATAAAATCACCAGCTCAGGCACCATTCCTGACTCTATCAGTAACCATCTCTCTGCCTTTGCCCTTCACTCAACCTCCTCCTCCCTGCACCAACATCAATATATACACACTTGCAACCCTAGCTATTTCAACCCCATCTCATTCTCAAACTTCCTGAAACAAAGGAACTGGCACATCCTAAAAACTCTACCCCTTGACAATGCCATTGACTTTTTCAACTCTACTTTTCTAAACACACTTAATAATATAGCACCACTAAGAACAAAAAGAATAAAAACCACCTCCATCCCATGGCTATCCAAAGACACCAAGCAACTAATGCACCAAAGAGACAAAGCCTGGAAGTTATATCAAAAAAACAAACTCCCTAACTCCCTACTTCAGTATAAACAGCTCTGTAACCTTGTAAAAAAAAACAAATACTTAGAGACAAAAAAGCTTACTACATCAAACTCCAGTCCAACTATACAAAAAGCCCCAAACAATTCTGGAATAGTATAAACACCCTTCTCAACCCAGGCACCAAAAATAACCCCTGCCCGGACATCAGTAAATCCAATAAAGAACTAGCCTCATCATTCAACTCTTTATTTATTGACACTATCTCTGAACTTACCAAAACCTTTCCAGATAACAGCCCCTTCATTAGGTCTACACCTACCCTCCCTCCTGATGCCAATCCCCACCCCCATTTTCAACCTTAAACCCATATCTACCAACTACATAAAAAGACTTCTCTCCAAACTAAAACCCTGCTCTAATGCTCCACATAACATGCCCTTAACCTTTCTCAAATCTGCTGCTGATGGCATCGCTTTCCCTATTACTATCCTAATTAATAGATCCATACATGAATCTTATGTCCCTAACCTGTAGTGTACTGCCTACACTCTACCCCTTCACAATGGCGGTAAAAATACTAATATGTCTAATTTCCGCCCCATACCAATTCTCTCCCCAATCTCCAAAATCCTAGAAAAATGCATACATCTCCAGCTTATACCTTTCCTAACTCAAAACCACCTCCTCACCCCAACCCAACACAGATTCAAACCTGGGCATAGCACTACTACAGCCCTTCTCTCATTTCTTGACATAGTCAACCATGACCTAGAGTCAGGATAAATAGTATCCACAGTACTTCTAGACCTCTCCAAGGCATTTGATACTATTTCACATACCCATCTTCTGGGCCATCTATCAGACCTAAATATCTCTCAAAATATCCTGTCTTGGTTTGCTAGCTACTTGTCTGATAGATCACAGGCTGTGAAGTGGAGAAACAGTATCTCTTCTTTTCTCCCTACCCATATTGGCGTTCCTCAGGGTTCTATTCTTGGTCCTATGTTGCTCAATATCTTCATCAATACATTCCACTCTACTGTCCCCAAGGCCAAAGTCATCCAATACGCTGATGACTCAACCCTAGTCTGCTCTGCCATCAAGGTCCCTGAACTTTTAACTAAGACCCAAACTGCCTTTTCAACCACAGAAGCCTGGATGCTCCAAAATCATCTCTCTCTAAATGCAAACAAATCTAAAATATTAATCTTCCTACCATCTAAAACCTTCCCATTCAACAAAACCTCTTTCCAAGTTCTAAGTCAAAACAACTCCCCCATTGAAATCATCCTCTATGCCAAATTACTAGGCATAACTACAGATGAACACCTAAAATTTGAAAATCATATTCTCCATAACATAAAAAAACATCAAAAACTCGGCATGCTGTATAGGAATAACCAATTCATCTCACCCCTTAGCAGACAGACTCTGGCCTCCATCTTCCTCCTTCCCTCTCTAATGTATGGTGCCCCCTACTCACCAGTCTATCTGCCTCCCTTATGTCCAAACTAGAAAACTGTTACAACAAAATTTCCAAATTTGCTACTAACAACAAAAACTCCTCACATCACTGCCTTGCCCTTCACCCTCTAAATTGGCTTGAGCTCCCAAACTATCTAGACTACCTCCAACTCATTACAGCTCACCAACTTCTCTTCAACCCTAGCAAATGCCCAGCCCTCTCAAACATCCTTCTCCCCTATATTCCAAATAGACATCTTAGATCTGCACAACAAAATCTAATTACTGTTCATAAACCTAGTCATACACCTGGACAACTACTCCTCTCTTTTTCCCTTGCCAAAAATGGAATTCCCTTCCACCTTCCCTTAGAGCAATGCATAATGTGGAAAACTTTAAAACTCAATTTATTCCTTCATCTCTTCTCTACCTGGAAATGCAATTGCATCTTTCCAACCTAGCTTATCTCTGCTAACCCTTACTGACCAAGTTGATTCCAACTAATCTATGCTAACTTCACATCATATATGAACAATAACTCTTATTACTTTTTAATATGTAAATATGTTGCCCCACTACTCTAATTCCTATTCAAAACTGCAGATTTAAATACTCAGAATTCTAATTATTACAGTTGTCTGTATAAAAATACATCAAACTTATTACAGGTATCCTCTTAGATCAGGCATTGCAAATACTTTCTGAATTTGTAAATACGTGTGTATTAATACTTATTCCTGTTATATTTTACTATATAGTACTTTATACTCTTATTTTACTCTGTATATTGTACTGTATTCTGTTTTCTGTATTTTTGGAGTTTTCTCACCAGGCCTCCACTGAAAACGGGCTCCCTAGGCCCAGTGGACTTCCCCGGTTATCAACTGGAAATAAATAAATAAATAAATAAAAGCACCAGCAAGTCAAAAGTGCTATCAGAAATGCTCATATGAATGTCTGTGAAACCATGCTTAAACAATAACCCACATACATGAAAATATGTGCTGTGTACCTAAAAAATATATGTTGTATACTTAAAAAAATATTCATAAAAAACATTCATGCTGAAAAACTGTGCATAATAAAAACGCATTGACATAAGATACAGAATGCCATTGAAAGTTTCCATTATAATAAATCAGCCTTTAATTTCAAGATGGGCTTAATAGATGTGCGGTCATTAAGACATTGGGGGACAGTGGCTTTCAACAACACCTGCCAAAAAATTCCCTTTTTTTCGCTAAAGTCTCCCAATCACCACCTCTTTCTGGAGTATCGACTTTCTCTAAAATAACAAACTCAAGCTTCTGTTTTTTATGAATAGCTTTTTAAGTATACATCATATTTTTTTTAAGTACTCAGCACATATGTTTATGTATGTGGGTTGTTGTTCAAGTATGGTTTCACAGATGCTCATATTAGCATTTCTGATAGAACTTTTGACTTGCTGGTGTTTTTATAACATATATTCAGTTCCTGTTTTCTTATTTTGTTATTTAGAATTATGGCCCCCTTTAAATGGTTGGAGGTATTATGGCATCTTTTCTGTTATATAGGGAAGTGACATAGTGCAATGATTTTATGTCTGATGATGTTCCTTTCTTTATTCGGAACGAAAGCTCTTACATTGGGTTAATGAAGGCTCTGTTTGTGACATCAGTGCAGCGTTTTTATTTTATTTGTTATTTTTTATGCTGCTTTGGGTTTGTTTACATTGTTATTTTGTATCTGAACAGAAACATGCCAAAGGGGCATTATATTCAATGACTGGCCTAATGAGGGCTGAATAAAGGGGGGCAATAACATCCCTAGAGCTAGACACATTCCCTTTGTTTATAAGCTGTGCAATATAAAAGGACTTTAATCTTGAAAGACTGAGTCAGCTCTCAGAGGTGTACTGTTAATGTGATAGTTCCCTGAGATAGATGACATCCCAAAAGACGCAATAATGCATTTATTGGTATTTAGTTTCAGTTCATGATTTTGGCACCAGTTTTTTTTTATTTGGGACAAACCTTCCTACGGGATGGCAAAGTCATTTAGGGATTCAGTGACAGTTCTTAGCTTGCAGTCATCTGCAGACTTAGTCAGCCATTGCCTTTGGTATTGGCTCTAACTTCAGTAAAATAGATGTCAAACAGGAGTGGCCCCAGCACAGTACCCTGGGGGAATCCACTGGTAACTGGAGTCTTTGAGGAAGTAACTTATGTGTGTGCATGTGTGTGTAAAATGGTATGTTCCCTGATTTATATTCCAAAAAGGCAAATGTGAGAGTGCTCTATTTAGTATTCATGGTAGCAAGGTAATGTTCAAGATCTTGTAAGCTAGATTTCAGCAATATATTGACCAAGAATTACCATAGGTTCATAGGTAGGTACTAGGCTATCTGCCCAAAGGCATTTATAAGCCTAGCCGGAATGTGTTGGCTTTCACTATCCCCTTAGATTAGTTCCCTGTGCCTCTGTCCAGCAGAGCCATTGAAGTGAAACCTGGGGTAAACTTTCTGTTTCCCATCCACTCGTCAAGGTTTCTCCTGAAGAGGGTTAGTGAGGAGCTCTGCCTAATGTAGATTGGAATCTTGTTCCAGAGCATGGGAAGTCTTCTGGGACAGGAATCTATCCCTCCAGCATGTCCTATTTATTGTAGTGGTGAGGTTTAGATCCCTGGAGCATGTGGCTCGAGGGGATATGTTTTTTTTTTAGGTGGAGCATGTCTATCAATTCTGGGTTGGACATGGCCTTGCATGTCAAGCAGAGATCACCTCTGAGTAGGCGGTATGCAACCGAGTACAGCTGGAGTATACAATTTGGTTTTAGAAGAGGCAGAGACACCACGGGTCAAATTGCCAACAACCAACTAGATAGAGAAACCAAGGGAATACCAGAAAAAATATTAATTTCTGCTTTATTGACTACTCTAAAGTATTTGACTGTATGGTCCACAGTAAGCTGGGAAAATCTGAGGATAACAGATCACCCTGTTTGATACCTAAGGAATCTGTATGCAGAACAAGGAGCAATGTTAGAACTAAATATTGAGAAACTGATTAATTCAAGACTGGCAAAGAAGTAGAGCGTGACAAGTCTGTATATTGTCACCCTACTTATTTAATTTATACACTGAATATAACATTAAAAATGCCATTTTCCTGGGCTCAAAGATCTGTGCAGATGGTGACTGTATCCATGAAATTAAATCCGGCTTGCTTCTTGGTAGGAAAGCTATGTCAAAGCTGGATGAGATTTTAAAGAGCAAACAAATCACATTATAAAAAAGGCAAAAATAGCCTTATCAATGGTTTTTCTTATAATAACACAAGGTTGTGAGATCTGGTCTAGTGTTTTTCAGCTGTGGTGTTAAAGGAAACGTCTGAAAATTCTATGGACTGTAAGGAGATGCATCAATCAATACTTAAGGAAATAAACTCAAACCGTTCACAGGAAGGATGATACTAATGCAAAGACAGGATTCACTGCAAAAGAAGCATATGCTGGAAAAGACTGAAGGCAAAAGAAGAAAGGGCAACACAGGCTAAGCTGGATAGGCAGCATTACTGAAGTAATGAATATGAATTTACAAGAACTTAAAGAATAAATTATTTACAGACATGCCTGCTTTGCTATAAAGTCCTTGAGGTCACAAAGAGTTGGACTCAATTTAATGACTAAGCAACAACAGCAGCAAGTGATGTAATACTTAGAAATAGTAGAAATATGAGGCTACATTTATAAAATGCAACATCTCAAAGTTTAGATGTTTTCATCATTGTATGGGTTAGATGCCAGCATAATTTTGCTTTGAATATTTGTCAAGGAAAATCTAGGAAATGGTACCTGCCATACAACACATATGAGTAGAAGTCTATGATTTATACTTACGTTTCCTGATTTCTCAACCCTGATGAGTGCTGTGTGAAATCCACAGCCTGTCCGAGCATGCAGTAGGTATAAAGCAGAGAAACCAATGCCGGATGGGGTACAAGTCCATTT
The DNA here is from genome assembly GCF_019279795.1 of Protopterus annectens. Lineage (NCBI taxonomy): Eukaryota > Metazoa > Chordata > Ceratodontiformes > Protopteridae > Protopterus > Protopterus annectens. Next base: position 741,187,807 of record NC_056737.1, on the reverse strand, counting down.
CAGAATGCACACAGTGTTTGGCATTTGGAGGGAAAACAATGATGTCACACAACCAGCTGAGAAATCACAATAATGTATTCCTTGAGTGATATAGAAACAGTAGGACTTTCATCCAATACATTCAAAAAGACTTCATCAGAACCAAAGTTGTCTTTATCAAAATGTCTTCCTCAACTTGATCTACTGTTTTTATTTTAGAATTTTTATTTTCAAATTTTATTTTAAAATTTTATTTTTTAATTAAAAATGCATTAATTCAATATTTTAATTTTAAATAAGATTACCCTAGCTTACTATATTTGGTAGGTAGAAGGGGAAGGTCCAGGAGCCCCTAGAGAATGGTCCGACAAACGCTGATCTAGACCTAGAGAAAGAATCAAGCTTGTAATGCCTTGTAAATGTATATCTAAAGGACCAAGTTGTTGCTTCTAGAATACTTCTAGAATCCAACTGTTTCAAAAAAGCCATAGATGAAGCCAAGGTACTGGTAGAGTAGGACTTGACCCTGCCAGGAATAGTTTTGTTGTGGTGAATATGATAAAAGGTAAGAGCCTGAGGCAACCATTTGGAAATTGACTGTTTTGACACAGGTTGTCCCTTCTTCTTACCTTCACAAGAAATGAACAATTGATCAGAAGATCTGAAAGATTTAGTTATGTCAAGATAGTACTTAAAGTATCTGTGGACATCCAAGATATGGATTATCCTTTCTCCCTCATTTTTAGGTTCAGGAAAGAAAACTGTGAGGTGGATACCACATTTGGCATAAAAGAAGGATTCATTCTCAAAGAAACTCTCTCTGTGGAACATGAGATGGGGTTGACTCACCATAAAAACCTGCAACACAGATGCACTTCTTGCAGAGGTCAGATCAATCAGTATAACAGTTTTCCATTTTAAGAACCTCAGGTCAGCCACATTAACTGGTTCAAAGGGAGCAAGTGTTAGTTTCTGTAACACAAAATTAAGATCTCAAGGAGGAGCCACTGGTTTTCTTGGAGATCTCTTGGGCAAACCCTCTTTCAAAAACATTTTGACATGAGACACAAGAATGCATTGAGAGAAGGAGGGTCCATGGGCAGACATGCTGAAATGGCTTATGAATGAACCTTGATGGAGGAGAAGAAAAAACACAAGATAATAACTTACACAAATATTGTAAACCAGAGAACAGCTAGCTCTGAATGGGTGCTGATTATGTTATTGGCACCAACTAGAAGACTTTTAATATTTACTAATATATGCTTTTCTAAAAACAAGCTTTCTTTCTTCCACGAGTATCTGCTGCACATCCTCAGTAAACAAGTAAACAGATGCCTAAAGGGAATTAAAACCCTATCATTCAGGTAGTAAGTTGATGCTGATTGGTGTCAGGGTATGTCAAGCACCCCTGATCTTGTGTGAGTAAATCCATTCTGTGATGTGCTACCTGGGCCAGAATAAAATCACCACAATGATTTTGGGGGATTCATTCTGAATCTTCAGGAAGTACCCTGTATATCAGTGGAAAAGATGCAAAAGCATACATGAACATTCCTGTCCAAGGAAAATAAAAGGCATTGGTCTTCCAAGCCTTCTTGGATGTAGTCCTGGAGCAGAATATTGCCAGCTGATTGCTCAGAGAGGAGACAAGTAGATCTAATTGAGGAACTCCCCACAGATGGATTAAACTTTGGAAGACCACCCCCAACTCTAATTTCTATTTGTGAGGGTCTGCACTTGTCCTGCTTAGCTTATCTGCCACAAAATTTTGGTCTGATGGAATATTGGATGCTTGTAGAGTAAGACTGTGCTGAGAAGCTATATCCAAAGCTAACATGGCTAGTCTGCAAAGGGGGGGGGGGGACCTTGCTCTCCTTTGCTTGTTTACATACCACATGACTGTGGTATTGTCTGTAATCACCTGAAGAGTCTCAGGGGACCAAAGATGTTCATAAAGCTGTGTGCCTTGATCAGGGCAAGCACCTCTTTTATAGTTATGTGCTTGCACCTATTCCTGGTGCCTGACGCCCTTGTACTTTTATCCCTCCTGTAACTGCCCCCAAGCAAAGTCTGTGGCATCTGTGGTGACTGCGCTTTGGAGCATTGTGGATAAAGGGGAGACCTTGATTTAGGGAAATTTGCTGTCTCCACCAAGTGATTTCTCTGCTGACAAACACAAGTACTGAGATTTGAAAAGACAATGGATGTTGGTGCTGAGACCAAAGAAACTTCAGATACCATTGTATATTTCTTATGTTGAGCCTTGCTAGGGTTATCATGAGAATCATAGCTGCCATGAGACTCAAAATCCCAAGGTATTCTCTTACAGTGACCGAAGTCTGAGTGGAAAGCCATAGAAATAGATCTTGATCTAGATCTATTTTATTCCTGTGGAAGAAAAGCTATTTGAACTGAAGTGTATCACTGACTTGACACCCAGGAAGACATTCCTGTGTGAAGGAGTCAAAAAAGACTTTTGAATGTTCTCTAGGAATCCCAGCTTGTGTACGAACTCACCCAAGTGAGAAATTCCTGATAGTTTGAAAAAGATTCTGCAAAGGTAAGCAAGACATCTAAATATGGAAAAATGTGGATATCCTGTAGCCTGCAATGAGCTATAAGTGGAGCTAGACACTTTGTGAACTCTCTTGGTGCAGTGGATAGTTCAAAGGTAAGGCAGAGAACTGTAAATGTGATCCAGATACACAAAACCTTAAGAAACATCTGAAGTCTGGATGAATAGGGATGTGATGATGCACATCTTTTAAATCTGGTGTTACCAGGAAACGTGAATGAGGAAGAAGTGATAGGTTGTAAAAATGACATCATTTTGAACTTGGGCACTATCACAAACAGATTTAAGAAAGAAAGATCCATAACTGGTTTCAAAGCATTTTCCTTCTTTGACATTAAAAACATGTGTGAATAAAAACCTTGCCCAACCTGGGAAGGAGTAACAGGTTCTATCACTCCCTGGCTGCATGTGCTCAAGTACTGGGGTAAATAAACATGCCTGGTCTGATGGACAAGGAATTACCCTCTGAAAAGGAGGGATTTCTTCTTACTACCATATGTAACCTCGATGAATGATTTTTAGATCACTGTGGATCAATGATCTGGGGGTGGGGGTCAGCATAATTGTTACAGTGTTTACCTCACAGATACAAGTACAGAGTTTAATTCTCACATTTGAGGGAATGGCCCACAAGGGCAGCTAGCTTAGTACTTACCTATGAACCTATGAGGACTCATTTGTCTGTAACTGCCCTTTGCCAAAAAGAAAAGTGGAGATGCAGACTTTCTGGAAGGGAAAAGGAGCTGCCAGACTGCGAGTGGGGGACAAGGTCTCTTAAATAAACTTCTTGGGCTGACCTTGGTTTTGGGGCGGGAGTTCTTGAATTCGTTTTGGAAGCTGCCATTTCTTTGTAAATGCCTGTTTACTAGCATTTTGATAAAACTGTTTATTTTGGGGGTGGGGTTGCCTAAATTGAATGGGGGGGGGTTAGAGAATCCCTTAGACAATTTGGAAAGGGAGGACTGAAAGTTTCTGTATCAACTTACCCCTTTCGTCACACTTTTTGATAACCTCTGCAGCAGGGGAACCAAAACTAAATCTATATCCTAAAGAGAATTTAAAATCTCAATTTTCACATCATCTTGAAGGGTCTATGAGTACAGCCAGGCAAACCTCCTTAAAGCAGTTCCAATGGCCATAGCCCTGGAAGAAGTATAAAATGAGTTATATACACACTCTAAACAATGAGTAGTGACGTATTCAATGGAAGAAACTAAATTATTTAAAGTAGATTTTTTTCCTTAAAAGAAGAAGCTGCAGACAAAACATTACTTATACTTTAATATATGAGCCTTACAATTCAAAATTCTGAAAATCATAGCTGAAGAAGCATAAACATTTTTCCCCTACTTACCAATAATCTTCCCATCCTTGTCAGAAAGAGTAGGATTGGAATTAACCAAATGTTTAGCAGCAGTAAGATTAAATAAAGCTCCTGGGTCAGGTTTGGGTAGAGTATATGAAAATGTAAGACTGAGGAACTTCATGCATTCTATATGTTTATTTAGGGACAGCAGGCTATCAGGAAAATTGCAGGTATTGACACATACATCCTCCAGAGCTCACAAAACTGAGGGAATAGGTGAAGGTTCTGGAAATTCCTTCTGTATCAGCTCATAGCATTTTTTGGTAGACTGAGAAACTTCAGTGTTCTCCCACTGAAAACAATGGCATATTCTGGAAATAGTCTCAGAAAATGAGAAATCTCCACAGAGAGAATCAGAAACTGGGCTCTCCTCTGAGTCTGAACCAGAATACTGAGGGAAAAACTGTATCTGTCTCTTCATTTTCCTGTCCAGATTCAGAATCTTACCAGAAAACACCTTATAAGAAGGATCAATAGCCTGAATTAAAAACTGAGCCAGACTCAGTAAACTACTCCTGTCTAAGGAAATTTGAAGAGAAGTAGATACATGTTTAGTTTTCTGTTTCTTTTTCACAGGGAAATGGGGCCTATAATGTTATTAATGGCAGCAGTTGCAGCAGGAGCAGCAGCTACTTCCCTGGGGATGTGCATAATATTTTGACTAAACAAGGAAACCTTTCCTGTTCCCTCTCCCATGGCCAGCAAAAGTGTCTCTCTGTTTCTTGCCCACTGAGTGGTCCCCACCAACTACAGAGAAAGTAGTTAACCCCCAGTCCATAGTGGCTATAGGTGCTACACCAGAGAGCTCTGGGGTAAACGATGAGTGGAATAAACTCTGGCCACAGCAGAGTCACCTACCTGTGACTGAGGCAAATTGCCAGCCTGCTGTGGTGGCAAAGGTTATTTGCTTAACTTTTTTTTTATTATGGCTGGAAGAAGGACTGACCATAGAACCAGTAGTTTGTTCCACGGTCAAGCCAAAAATGGTGCCTCTTTCCCAGGGGAAAACAAGCAGCAAAGGATGGAAACAATATTTAAAAGCCACTTCTTTCACACAAAATGCACAGTAAAAAGTACTTTAAAATATTTTGCAGAATAATATTAATAAATTGCCATCAAACTATGTAAGTTCTACACTTTCAGTGTTCAGAACATATATAAACAAAATACCAAATATTAATTCTTGGATTTTTCTTATTTTCCCTATAGCTTTTACACCAAATATTCTAGATACATTCCAAATATCTAAAATAAATATACTTAAAGAAGAAACATTACTCTTTTGGCATCAACTTATAGAGAAAGGGAAAATTCTAACAAAGGAACAGATAATTTATAATTATAATATAAATAAAGACAATTGGCTGTTTTTACAAAATCTAAGGCATTTTCTTATAAATAAAATAGAACAAATGCAACCTTCAGTTAGACATGAAACTCCAAAACTCATTGAATACCTTATTCTTATCACAAAACAGCCTTATCAGGGTACAGGTTATTTGTCTAATATCTATAAAATTGTTAAAAACAAAAACTATCATGAAAAATCATACTGGGATTATTATACTTTAATAAACAACCATCCTCCAGTTGAAGAAGAAAAAAGTAATATTCTAAAATCTTCCAAATTTTCTACATTATCAAAATACTGGCAATTATTCACTTGGAGATATCTACACAGAAGTTTCTATACACCACATAGGTTAGCCAAAATGTATTCTATTGAAAATCAATGTTGGAGATGCCATACCAAGATAAAAGCAGATTGGCAGCATGTTTTTTTATGAATGTATATGTCTCAATATGTACTGGAAATCCATTAATTATTTTTCAGACTGTTTATAATGATAATTTTCAATTAACAAAGTCTTTAATTTTATTCATATCTCCTATTCCAAACTATGTACCAAAAACAAGACACTAAAATCCTATGGTCACTATTAGCAATTTCACGTAAAATCATAACTATACACTGGAAAATGAGGCCTACGTTCAAGGAATTTGAGACTTTAACAACAACAGTTGCTCACATGGAAATATTAACAGTGAAGAACAGAACTAAAAGATCTACTTCTTACTATTACTCTTGGATGAAAGTACTGGAAATACTTGAAAATATCGAAGAAGATATATCATCTTATGTTTCTAACTTTATATAATATAGAATTTCAATGTTATTTGCATAGACACCAATGTAAATAGTTATATAATGGTTTGAAGTTAGTAATGTTTTAGAATTATAAATATGTTATTTATCTTTATTTCATGTAATGTTTAAGACATCTTATTTGAAATAATAAAAAAAATATTTAGTGAAAAAAAAAAAATATTTTGCCAGCCCCAAAATGTAAAATAAACAAGTTTCTCCACAGAAAAAATGGGTTTCAACTACTTTAATCAACTTTTAAACTAACAGGAAATAAGTGCTCCTTTTTTAAAAGTATAGTTAAGTCTCATGATAGTCCATTAAAACATGTACCCCTTAGCTTAAAAATAACTTTCCTAAATGGGAAAGTACAATAAATTTTCCCTAAAGGGACCTTATCTGCCCAGCAAAGGAATACCACTAGCTGACTGTCGATCCTGGAAAGCCTGCAGAGTGTACTCTTCAACAGCAGGAAAGTTTGAAGGACCTGACACCCAAACCTGCCTTTTTAGTCAACTCAGCTTGAGCAAACTAATGCTTTAGGCACATGAAGGTGCCCTGAAGCTTTGGAAGCTGGCCAGCTGTTATATCCTTGGAAGGTTATGACCCATATACCTAAGGCTATTGCAGCAGAGATGAATATGGTGAAGATATGTCACTTCAGCATTCATCATAAATGTATACATCACAAGTTGAGAAGATTGATGATGTTTATGCTTACTTCTGGAAAATAACATCAATTTTATTTATGAGTAACAGAATACTGAGCAACAGAATATCTGTTTTGCATGTCATAATTGAAAACACAGAACTGACAGATTTGGAAGGGAACCAGTCAATAAAAGAAACACAAGCTTGCAACCTTTATAACTTTTGATAGTATTGCCACATTTTTGACATAGGCATATCAGGATGCCATCATTTTACAGTTATGTGGTGGTGTTTTCAATCCAGGTCAGAGAAATAATTATTTTTATGGAACTACATGACAACCACAGGATTTGTGAGATGGGTTTGCAGAAATACAACATTGAAATTAGGCTGAAAATGTTATAAAATGACCTAGTTATGTCAGTTGTTTAAAACAGCATAGAAATACATTGTACTAAGAAATACCTTTCATAAGCATTTTTCTACTAACAGTGAAAATGTGTGTCCTTGTTAGGGAAGAAAACGAACTTGCCACTCTGGGTGCTGACTTTGGGAGTTGGAGAGGGTGTTTAATGGGATAGCCATAAATGAGGTACCACAGATTATGATGTTGATGATGATAATGTATAGTGGTGGTGATGTTTTTGATACTGTTTTAAAGAAAAATTAAAGCATGGGCATTGTTCTTCTTTTCAGATTGTTCACTGGTATACAGGGCACCTGCCAGTACCAACTAGTCATTTTCATTGTCACATGCAGTAAACAATAAAGTAAAAAGATGGAGGAAATAAATGGGCAGTTATTTATTTTAGTATCATGCTGTTACAGCCTTTGTATAACTCCTGGGGAAACATCACACTTTGGGGTGTGCAGTAGCCTTCCCCCACACATCAGTTTGATCTAGCAGAATTATTCATGGATGAGAAAGAAGAACAGATGGACGGGGAAATATTTCAGTCATTCCACAATGGATCATGTTTGGATCTCAACACAGACTTATTATTGTTTTTATTATTATTATTATTATTATAACAAGCACAACTGAACTGAGCATCCAGCAGTACTGGTATACTTCAGAAAGGGTTTATAGTAAGTTGGTCATCCCTTATGCTAATATTTAATTTGTTATAAAACTGAATAGTATGTATGACATCCACAGCATGGACACTTCCTTACCTTGCATGTGCAGAGTTCTATGTCAGCATAATACAAAATACAAAATGTTGCGTTGTGACAGCAGTGTGTGTATTTGAGAACAGGAAGGCATGCATCATTATGGAGTTTTTCATGCTTACTAGCAGGCTGAAACTGATGTGTTTTTAGGTCAGCCCAAGCCACCACCCAAATATACCAGTATTCTTCAACTGACCATCAATAGCCGCCTAAGCAATATCTGCAGAGAAGTCTTCATGGGAATTGATGTTTAGGGACTGCATTTTCACAGTGTAGACTTGTGTAAGACCAATGCACACTAGAAACTAAACTCAGAGCTTACAAAGACAATAATCAGTAGTCATCATACTAATAGCAAACACTACTTCAAGGGAGTTAATATAAAGTACAGTTGTGTACACTTAACATAAATGTAGATGTTCCAGTGTATTCACTGTTGCAGTCATCACATTTGGGTTATCCCTGCCAGGGTAGCCCTTGGCTGGCCCTAATACCAGAGGCTTAGTATTACTGCGTCGGTTGCTGTCACTTCAGGACTGATGCCAGGTCTTCAGTAGTATAGAGTAACGTAGCCAACGCCATTACATCAGTTTTTCTTGCCCTAAATGTCAGGAGCCCCCACGTGGGAGCCAGGTTATGGTGGAAGAAGTCCACCAGTAGAAAGTAAATACCAAAATGTCCCTTGTAAGGAGAGAGAGAGAGAGAGAAGAGGGGGATGGAGGGAGGAAAACCATCACATTTGGGTTGATTCCCAAAGCTGAGGAAAGGGTGGAGGCAGTCAAGGAGACTAGGGGCTGGCTAGGATGCTCTACAAGACTGCAGTGGCAAAGCCTGCCCTGGAGTTGGAGAAGATAGGCAGGTGGTAATGTTTGGTGAAAGTGTGAACAGATGTCCAGGTGACAGCCTCCAGGATGTCCCTGGTGGGGACTCCTCTGAGGAAAACTGCAGAGGTGGAGGCTGCTCTGGTGGAGTGAGTCCTGACCCTCTTAGAGGGAGGCTTTCCACGCAGCTTGTAACAGAAATGGATACAGTGTGCTATCCATTTATAAATTGTTTGTTTGGAGATGGCTTTGCCCTCTGCCTCTGCAGCAAAGCTAATCAGCAATTGATCAGACTTTCTGAATAATTTAGTCCTGTCTAGATAGAATCTGAGCTGTCTGTGCACATCTAGACAGTGCAGGATCCTTTCCCCCTTGTTCTGTGGGTTAGGGGAAAAGGTGGGCAAATGAATGGATTGGTTGAGACCCTCATTGGGCACCACTTTGGGCAGGAAGGCTGGGTTAGTCCTGAGGGAAACTCTGTCAGCATGGAAGATGATGAAGGGCTCCACAGCCATGAGTGCTTGTAGCTCGGAGACCCTTCTGGCTGAAGTGATGGCCAGAAGAAAAGCTGTCTTCCAGGAGAGAAATTTTAACTCTACTGAAGATGCTGGTTCGAAGGGGGGCAGGGTGAGCTTTTCCAACACAAAGTTAAGGTCCCAAGCTGGGGTAGGTGCTATTCTGGGTGGCCTCAAGTTGCTAGCCTTTCTGAGGAATTGTTTGATCAGAGGGTGTGAGAAAAGGGGCTGCTCAGTGAGGAAATGAGCAGAGATAGCAAAGGCATGAATTTTAATAGAGGAAAAAGAGAGACAACTGTGTAGCAGGTCAACTAGATAATCCAGTATGAGATGGAGGGAGGGCTGTGCCGTATCGGCTCCCTTAGCCTGAATCCAGGTGCAGAACCTTTTCCATTTGTCAGCATAAGACTTTCTAGTGTTAGGGCATCTGGCCTCACTTATAACATCTAGAACCTGTTTACTGAGGTTGGCAGATTGATCACTGGTTAGGAAATAAGCCAAGCTGCCAAATTGAGGGTCTGCAATTGGGGATGCATGAATTCTCCTTCCCTCTGGGTCAGGAGGGTTGGGGTCTGAGTGAGATGCCATGATGGCAGTGGGGACAGGCTGTGCAGCAGTTGGTACCAGTGCTGGCAAGGCCAGTCTGGAGCAATAAGAATTGCCCTTGGTTTTTCCTCCCTTATTTTGAGCAGTACCCTGGTAATGAGAGGTAGTGGAGGAAAGGCATAGACAGATTGACTGACCCAGGGGAAGGACAGGGCATCCACATTCCAAGTCATGCAGTGATGCTCCTTGCTGAGCTGATGGTTGGTGTGGGAGGTCAACCTTCGGGGTGCCCCATTTCTGAGTTATTAGGTTGAAGGTTCTTTTGTCTAGCTGCCACTCATGTGGGTCCAGAAGTTTTCAGCTTAAGTGATCTGCCAGAGAGTTTAGAGAACCTGGCAGGAATTGTCATAACAGGTGTAGTGCATGGCAGAGGCTGTGTGCCAAAGGGTCATGGCTAGCCTGCATAGAGGGTAGGAGTGAGTCCCTCCCTGCTTGTTGATATACCACATCACAGTGGTGTTGACTGTTTTGATCAGGAGAGCCGCTGAGGAGGGAAGGGGCCTGAAAGCTGTCCATGCATGCTGGACAGCTAACATCTCTTTTTGGTTGATGTGCAGATGGATTTGTGTGCCCCATTGGCTCTGTATGCACCTGCCGCCCAGGTGTGCACCCCAGGCATAGTGTGATGCATCTGTGGTGAGTGTCTGGGCTGCGGGGGGCTGGAGAGAAAGGTAGTCCCTTGTTGTGGGAGCATGCTGCTGCACACCAAAGAAAATCTTTTCCTGAGGCAAGGTATCATGGGTATAAGAGTTTCCAGGTCTTGACAGTGTTGACACCAAAGGCTTTTTAGGCACCATTGAAGTTTCCATATACGCAGTCTGGCATATGGAACGAGTAGAATGCAAGATGCCATGAACCCCAAAGCTTGCAGGATTTTCCTTGCAGATAAATGGGGTCTGGTGGCTAGCTGAGAGAAGTAGGCTGTCAGGTAGGTTTGCTTTTCTGGTGTAAGGAATGCCATCTTGGATGTTGTGTCCAGGCTTGCTCCCAGGAATATAATCCTTTGGGTGAGTACTAGTTTGGATTTCTTTTCATTGATAGTGTACCTTAGGGAGGTCAGTAGAGACTTTACAAATGCCAGGTGCTTGAGCAGTTTTCCTGTCTGCCTGAATTAGGCAGTTGTCTAAATATGGGTAAATTTGGATATTCCTTTGTCTGCAAAAGGCAATGACCGGAGCCAGACATTTTGTGAAAACTCTAGGAGCAGTAAATAAGCCAAAGGGAAGTGCAGAAAACTGAAAGTGCAGAGATCCTGCCCTGAAATGTAGGTATTTTCTGCATGATTCCCTGATAGGAATGTGGCGGTAGGCCTCTTTTAGGTCTAGGGTGGCTAGCCAAGCATCCTTGGAGAGCAAGGGTAGCAGTTGCTGGAGGGTGAACATTTTGAATTTTGGTATCACCAGGAAGGTGTTTAGAATGGATAGATCGAGGATGGGGTGCCAGGTGCCCTCTTTTCTGGGTACCAGAAAAAGTTTGGAGTAGAAATCTTGGCTTTTCTGTTCTGCAGAAACGTGCTCTAGTGACCTCATAGAGAGCAGGGAAAAGACTTGCTTTTGCACCTCTGCCCACTGGTTTGGAGGTAGATCTGGGAACCCTTTTGAGGTTGGAAGAGTGTGGAAAGAAAATTTGTATCCCTGGGGTACTATGTTGAGGACCCAGATGTCATTGGCAATGGTGGCCCAGGTGCTTACGTGAAAGGAGAGTTTTCCTTCTAGGGGTAAGTGAAGGTGAGCAGAGTGAGGGGGTGGTGAAGGAGAGTCATTGTGAGGTCTTACTATGAGGGTGTGGCTTAGAACTCCCTGTTTTTGAAGTAGAGGAATTCCACTATTTTGATTTCTGCATTCCCTGTGGCTGCTGTCTGGGGGGGGGGGTCTGCTTCCATGGGATCTGGGTTGCACTGACCTGGTGGGGGCAGGAAAGGACCAGTGCTTGGAGGGGCAATGCCTACTGAACCTGGGTGGCTGGACCTGTAAAAAAAACTTAACTGTCTGCATAGACTTAGCTTTTTCTTACATCTTTTTTAAGACCTCCACTGCCTTAGTGCCAAATAAGTTGTCTTTGTGCAAGGGTGCATCCAACAATTTAGATTTAACATGGTCTGGCAAGGGTGTTCCTTAAGCCATGCATGCCTTCTAAGGACAGAACCAGTAACTGCTGTCCTGCAAGAAGCTTCTAGGGTGTCAAAACCACAGGATAAGGTGTGTTTAGTTACTTGACTTGCAGAATGCATTAACTCTTGTAACTCTTTAGATTCTACACAAGCAAAGGAAGACACTTTTTGTTTTAGGAGTTCCATGGTATGTTGCTGAAATTTTAACAAATAGAACTGGCAATTTAGTGCTCTGATAGCAAGAGTAGCAGAGGTGTATACTTTTTTACCCCATCTGTCTAGTGCTCGGGAATCCCTATCTGAGGGGGTGGGAGTCTTAGCAGACGTTGCTTTAATACATTTAGGCCCTTGAGAAATTACCTCAGGGTCAGCAGTAGGATTTTTGAAAATAAATTTGTGAGACAGGGACTCTCTAATACCTGTCAGGTTTTCTGGGTGCAGAAGGTAGGGTGTCAGGAGTCAAACTGTATTCCAGGAAAACATTGTCCACTACATCCAGGACTGAGGGAATGGCCAGGGATCTGTGCTGTGCAAGATCTAAGAATTCCCTGAGTCTCTTTTTAAACTGAGGGTAGTCCTGACATTCCCATTGGAAATGCTCCCTTAAGGTATGAAGGGCTTCCCCAAAGGAAAAGTCCTCAGGTGGAGAGGCTGAGGGAATGGAATCCTCTGCATCAGAATCCTCATAAGCAGAAAGGGGTTGCATGTCTTCATATTCAGATGCATCAGAGTCATCAGACTCCTGTTCAGACAAAACTACTGGGGACAGATCTCTCTTTCTTTTGGAAGGGGTAGCTTGATTTCCCCTGATAAGCATGACAAGGTCTTCCACCATTTTAAGCATTTGAGAATGAGACAAGGAAGCAGGTGCCTGACAGTGGGTCATCGGTTTCTTGGGTGTGGTTCATACCCTGGGCCTTAGAAACTCTGTCATTTTTGAAAGAACAGTAGATGCGAAAGAAGTCGTCAGTTTGTGTAGAGAATTGGTAGTGCACAGTACTTCTTCAGAAGCTGGTGTCTGCTCAGTGGATCTGGACTCATCCAAGGGAGAGACAACTGCAGGATCCTTAGTCAAGAAGAGTTTTGCGGCATACCAAACTCCGAAAGGGTCTTGGTAGCGGCCTGCGAATCCATATAAACGGGCATCAGGGGTTGCAAAAGCGCCTCACTGAGGACTGGAGAATTGACGACTAGCTTAATGGAAGCATCGTCGGTAGGCTTGGAACTGTGCGGTCTGTCTCTGTCTTTATCCTTACTTTTTTCGGAAGATCTACTGTCGGATGGCTTACCGAAGCCATATCGGAATTCGAGGACTGTAAGAGAAAATATCTAGCTATAATAAAGGCCCGATGATGTATAGTTCTGGCATTCAACAAAGCACAAAAGTGACAGTGGGGGACATCATGGTCTGGGCCTAAGCAAGTGACGCAGTAAGAATAAAAGTCTTGGTGTGGTATTTGCTTTCCGCAGGCGAGACAATTATTAAGTTTTTCTGACATCGGTTAGTGCAAGAAAAAAGGATCCTCAACAGCGTACTTAGCTTTAGAAGACTTCAGCTTCAATTTGGAAGATGAAACTCAGGTAGCGGCCAACCGTCACTCATGCGAACTGCTTCTTCTTCGGGCTCCATGGCAAGAAAGACTGATGTAATGGTGTCGGCTGCCTTACTTTATAATACTGATGACCTGACATCAGTCCTAAAGCAACAGCAACCGACAGAAATACTAAGCATCTGGTATTCGGGCCGACCGAGGGCTACCCTGGCAGGAATAACCCAAATGTGATGACTGCAACAGTGAAACACGAAGAACATCTGATTTAGCTTGCTGTCTGGTGCACAGGAATGAAATCTTTACTGCAAACCAGATGTATGGGGTTCAAGTCATGGATCTGGCACAGGAGGAGCCAAGAAGGCAAGCAGAGGAGTAAAGGGGCATGGCCCTCTTGAGTTGCCTGGAAGGGGCGATGGTTTTGGCTTCTTGAGGAACACATAGGGAAGTTTAATTTCTCTGGTATAGACCAGGAAAAGAACTTCCTGTGTTATGAGGGAAAAGGATGAGGTTGCTTGCTAGCAACATCCCTTGCAAAAGTGAAGGACAACCAGTATGTTCACCCCATTGCACATCCCCCTTCCACTCTACAAACTGAGCATCAGTACAGAATGTTCGGGAATAATCTTAAAAACCCTTAAACCATCCCCAATGGCTGTCTGAACGATGGCTTTTCCTGACTAACCCTCACCCTCTGTCATCTTGCCTGGAGGGGATAAACAAACAGCAGGGAAGGGATGCAAAACTGATACAGTGGGGAGGAAAGATGGGTGACAAAACAAGAACAGAGTCTGAGGACAAAAAAGCCTTAGAATAATGAAAATAAGAACAGATCCATGAAAAGCTATTGAATCTGCAGACTAAACTATAAATAGGAAGGGAATATTCTTTTTCTGTAGAAATATAATTCTCTGCATGCACTGGTTAAAATAAAAAAGGACAATAATACTAAAAAAATAATAAAATGAAACTGTGATAATGAGAATAGTTGTGGTCTGTTTTACTGAAGAGTACCAATGGCACAACTCAGAGCAATGGGAAAGGGATGCCAGCAAAGAGGGGTAGAGTGCAAATATTGCACATGCCATATGTTCTTAACTGCTAGCACGATATGCTGCGTATATTGTCTGTTTGCTACATTTCTGTTGTCAGCTTTTCATGGTAACATTAGATGAGCTATGCCAGTCACAGTAATTTATCAGATGAACAGACACTATGTTCATTATCTCAAACACAGACCTGTTGCAATATGAAATTAGTAAATCTGATGGGTGTGCCACACAAGGAGTTCATGGCATGCAAGTCTTTTGTAAACTGAACCTTAAATGTCCTAGCATAAAGGCACTGAAGTAAGTATAGCTGAAAAAGGATAGTAATAATATAACTGATGACTGGGAATGCTTGACAAATAAGGCTTATAATGGTTCTGCCCAACAGAAAGGAACATTAATCCATGAGCTTCATGTCAAAGTTTAAACTTTTTCATGATCAACCAGGAAAACTGTAATTTCATCAGTGCAAAATCATTTGAAAGTGAGCAGCATTTAAAGTGAAAAAAAAACACTAGAAAAAAAGAAATTCTGCAGGGAGACCAGACTACCCCAAACACACACACACACACACACACACACACACACACACACACACACACACACACACACACACACACACACACACACACACACACACACACACACACACACACACACACACACACACACACTACTTACATATGCCACATTTAAGGTTTTTCCATCTTGGGGGAAAGATGAATCCTCAGGACACTGCACTGTAGATCTTGTGGGGAAAAAGGCATCATTTATACACTAGTGATCGCTCACATGGGTATGGATCATTAATGTATCATACACGAGTCGAGCACCTTAACCCTCTATGACAGATACCCTGGTATAACATATGATCACTATGAAACTGTGTCTTTATGCACATCTATATAGAAACATTAATTCAATCTAAGCTGTTATGAAAAATAATGACCCATTTGAAAGTCATTGACAGCTTAAGAGTTGATATGTTTTCCCCCTGATCTGAAAGGAAAATGTAACATAGCCTGCCACAGGTGACAAAGTTTTATTACATCTGAGACACACTACAGGACCATACGCTCTTGTACTATATAAATAATCTACAGCAGAGAGCTATTGCTGTGACTGCCCAAAACACATCTCTGTGTTTTTACAAACCCGCTTACAATGTTACAGTATGGGTAAAGAGTTTTGCTCTCTTCTGAGAAAACTCAGAAAAATAAAATATTCATGTATACACTGAAAAATTAAGCAGGTAAATTTTTGCCTTTATACCATCTAAGGTCTAAACTTATTTCTGTGTGCCTTTTTTACAAGGAAGCAACACCATACCCCTTTGGTGAACATCTGCTTTGACTCCATAATCCTTTGCTGAAATCATAATCCTCTATCTGTGACATCCTTTTACTTGGGAGACGCTTATGATGCCACAAAGAGAGCACTGTTTCTTCAATAAAGGATTAAACAGTAGGAACTTTCTATTGTATAAAACAACAACTCTTTGTTCCTATAAATAAGCAACAATACTGGGAAATAAAACTATTAGAAACAAAGAAAACATTACACTCCAGTGTGAGTGTAGTTTATATTTGCATTGTTCTATCTAGTAATAAGCTGCCTAATTCTGATCAATAGTTTTTGCATTCTTTTTTCATTGTTTTTGTCACTCAATAAAGGGAATATTGCCAAGTAAGGTGAATAGTACACACTTATTTATGTTTCTACAATTAACCATCTTAACCTGATCAATACTTTTTTCTGTTTTTGATTACCTGTATCATTCAACATGTACAGTTTTTTTTTTTTTTTGCAGCTGAGTTTGCTTCAATGGTATCTTCAAGAGCTGAAATAGTAAATAGTAAAGTGCATTTTCTTTAACCTGATTAGGCCAGGACTTCTGAATTACTAAATATTACTTTTTATATGAAAAATATCCCTTATTGAAAAGGCAACAACTTAGGATGTGTTGCATGAAACACATACATAAAACTGTATACTGTGAAGAAAGAGATAATGTCTCCAGGTACTATGTCTATGATTCAATATCTTACCTCCCCTAATATGCTGTGATTTTTTTCCCCAGCCTTCTTCGCATAATTAGCCCTGACTCATGAGCAAAATGTTACCCTCACAATATCACAACAGCTTCATTACACCTCCTAGACATACAAAACATAAAGTGACAAAAGAGTGGTGGCCATTGTTGAAATTCTGTGAACCTTTATTCAGGAAAAAGGCTTTCCTTTTTCACACTTTGCAGATATGTAAAGGCACTGTGAAAGTAAAGTGGCCCCTTGTAGTTCAGCATAAGGGGTTAATTTTGCAAGTTGAATTTCAGCCGTAGCTTGTAGACAAAGGTTTGAATGCTAAAACCTCCAGTTTCATACTCTGGAATGGTTTACTATCAAATTCTCGCACCTGCAAAGTGCAAATGTTCATATTTCCGACTCGAAATGTCAGAAATCAAATCTGCAAACATAAACATGACCGAACAAGATATTTCAAGAAAGTCGACATCACAGGAATGTCAACTTTACCCAAAATAGTACACTTCCGGTCATGAGCAATGAACGTTTTTGCAGGGGGACAAGCCCCTCTGCACCCCCCACATCCCCTGCTACTTATATATGCAAACTCTGACATTGCACTACAGTGAAGGAAAGGGTATATTTCCCAAACCCCACTATAGTGCTATCTGCTAGTGTGTGTTCGATGTTCTGAGTTCAACATTTTTTTTTACATTATTTTCAAATGTCGAACTAGGGCATTCAGCATTGCCATTTTGGATATAGTCCAATTGCCCTTTTGATAATAAACCCTCTGGAATTCTGAACATGCTTTTGACTAGCCCATTGCGCCTGTATCACTTCTGAAAATAAGGGCTTATATTTCTTGTAGCTTATTAGTTAACTAATACTAGCCAATAAAATAATTATATAGCATTACAATGTCTGTATTACAGCAATAGACTTGTGTGCCCCATAACTTTTGCCTGCTGCATAGAAATGATCATAGTAAGGATGACATTACATGTGAACTCAAACATGCATTACTGTTGCAGTGGCTATTGTGTTAGATGATTTAATCAACTAGTATATTTCTGAAATGCACTAAATAGCATATGCTATTAGCAGAAATCCCTGTGTATTTTTTTTCTCTTCTACCCAGATATAGTGGAATGTGACACAGACATGGAAAAGAGATGAGCAATGTACATAGCTTCTCACTGTAGTCATTATTTCTTGGTGGAACAGTGGGCAGATTTACTAATCCAAAGCTAAGAAACATAAATTATGGTACAATAGTATAACTTTAAATATTGTCACTTGCTCCTCCCAGCTCAGTACCCCAAAGTCAAAACTACATATGTATATTCAAGTAAGAGTGTAGTGTTTGGATTTCATAGGTTCATAGGTTCATACTAGGCTATCTGCCCTAGGGCATTTATAAGCCTAGCCAGAATGTGTTTGGCTTTCGCCACCCATTTTAAATTTATTTTGCTATGCCCTTTTTCGAGGTTAGTATACTGTGCCTCTGTCTAACAGTGACACAGAAGTGATACCCAGGGTAAACCTACGATCCCCCATCCACTCATCAAGATTCCTCTTGAAGAGAGTCAATGAAGGACTCTGCCTAACCTGGACTGGGATTTTATTCCAGAGTGAAGGGAGCCTCTGGGTTATGAATCTGTCCCTCCAGCATGTCCTATTTATTTCAGTGCTGAGGTTCAAGTCTCTCGAGCACGTAGCTGGATGGGATTTGGATTTTCTGAGGTGCAGCATGTCCATTAATTCCGGGTTGGACATGGCTTTATACGTCAGGCACAGATCGCCTCTGAACAGGCGGTATGCCACTGAGTAGAGCTGGAGTTTCTTTAACCGGGCAGCATATGGCATCTGTTTGAGCCCTTTGATCCTCTTGGTGAGGTACTTTTGGGGTCTTTCCAGTTGCTGCAGGTGTCTGGTAAGTACATCCCAAAGGGCATTGTACTCAATTATGGGCCTGATGAGGGATGAGTAAAGAGGCACGATGACCTCCCTGATCTAGATATGAATCCCTTCATGATTAGGTGGGCTATATAAAATGTTTTCTAACCACTTTGGCCACGTGGTTGTCAAATGAGATTGCTATCAACTTGGGTCCCCAGGTCCCTAATTACTTCTTCTGTACTTAATGGATTACCACCTATGTGGTAATTTGTGGGCACTTTGTTTTTGCCAAAGAGGATGACTATACACTTTTTGGCATTTAGCTTGAGGCCATGGCTCTGGCACCAGTTGTCTGTTTCTATGAGGCCCTTTTGGAGGATGCTTGTTTTGGCTACATCACACACATCACGTTACATCATGGATGCTGTTAGCCCAGGTTTGGAAACAGACTTGTATTATCTCATAAAATGGATGCTTTTCTTCAATCTAATATATGATGACAACACTTCTTTCCTGTTAAAAAGTTTTGGGATAGAATAGATAGCATGAGAAGGCCCAAAGCAGAAACTCAAAATTGTACTCTATTGTACACTTCAGAAGGAGTTAGATAATGGGGTCACTGTACACAATGCATCCCTGCTTAAGGGATTCCTCATCATATGTACCAGACATTTCACAAAAGTCTGGGGCATGGAGTTTGGTTAGCGGGAGCAGCCTGGGACAACTTAGACACTGATTAGAAAGAAAAGAATGACAGAGAAAGAGGAGTCTCTGACACCATCAAACAAAGATCAAAGGAACAAGGATTTATCAGTGACACATGATGGCTTGCACTGGAGCTCAACTGCAGCAATAGTGCTTAAATATATGTGGTCAAAGCATAAATTAAGGCAGCAATTCAATGCAGTCAGAATGTTAAGTTAGCAGAGTTTATGAGTGGTAGAGAATGTGTCTTATTTTTCTCTATCCACTGTTTGCATTCCTTCTTACATATGATGTTAAATGTGCTGCTCAGGAAAGGTAGGCACAGGAAAGACTTGTGGACTCTTTGCACTATTCTGTTAATACTATATCACTGAACTAGAACTATTAATGCACTCTAGGTGTACAGTGTTCTTACAGTTTCCAAGTATGCAGGCCACTTCTATGGGCTAGGCTTGTAAAGGCTTCAGGGCCATTAGCCTAGTACACAGCTATGAACCTATGAACCTATGACTAAAACACTGTTGCAGTTTATTGATTTCAGTGTGGAAACAGTATCTTGTTGTTTCATTTTTACTGTTACAAATATCATGACATAACTTTTATGAAAGACTGCTGTACTAATTATGCATTTACAAAGAGTCATTGAGTGAAGTTATTTGATGAGAAATACAAGACAAAAATGTTTACTGAATAATAAGTAACTGCCAAGATAACAGTGATACTAAAATAAATTAATTGGGTCTATCTGCAGAAAGGCAAAGTAGACTACACTAGTGAAAACTAATAGTCAACTATAGGCAACAGGAATTTCAATTTATTTTACACAATTACAAGTATCATTTTGAGACTGCTTGCATGTGGGTATGGACAGAAAAGAGTGGACCAGTTATTTTTTTAATTTTGGTTTTATAGCATACATGGAAATGGTGCATCTCTACAAAATCACTTTCCAAGCCATATGTAAATTGTGCCACACTACTATTACTTTATTAAGAAGGGCCATAATGTCAAATTGTACATTATCGGAAATATAACTAAGAACCTATCAAATTAAGTATATGTGCTATTTACCTTTTACAACACAGGTGCACAATTAGGACTATTTCTATTATAAAACAAACACACTTATGCAGCTATTCCAATACAACACCTCAAGGATACAAAATATATTTTGATACAAAACTCCTGCAGTCTTACCACTGTATTCTCAAACATTATGCACATTCCGTTAAATGGGATGTGCACAGGTTACTTTGTATTCATCCATTACATTAACACGATTCATAAAGATGAATTGTCTAATGATATGTCACCCATACACAGATGTAGCTGCTGATTGACAATGGACAAACAACCCCATTTGAAATTCTGAATAATGGCTTGATATAGCTGACAAATGCTTATGCCATTTCACTGTTTACTGTTTGACATTTGCTACAGCTGTATTGTAACATATGTCAGCAATGTGGTGAGACACCCTGCCGAGTGATATTATAAAATATAAATAAATGCAATACTTTGTGATTGTGCAGTTTGCAGTTGGTTGACAGTGATATAGCCATGAACCCAGCACTACCTTTGTTTTACTGCTGGGAGACTGCAGTCTTATTACTATTATATAAAAAGGAGTACACGACAAGGGGATTAGTTGCTGCTCTGCCTTAAATAGCCAGTGTTTAAAACAGTTTGTACTTGTTTGCTCAAAGTTGCAGTGAGTTAGGCCTTCTGACCTTGCTCTGCTGTTTAGAAAAACTGCTGTGAGCCTACAAAATATAAATGCTTATTTTCAACTGTTTTCTGCACTTCTAATTAACTAAAACAATATTTGCTGCATATCTGTTTAAACTGTTCAACTGTTTTTTAGGCCTAGTGAATTCAGTCCTTACCTCTGTTCTGATCTTGTATCTCATCCATCTGCCCAACTGTTGCTGTGGTATTAAAGCTTGGTGGCTTTTGAGTTGCCTGACTCTACTATAAATCTGATATTGGACACCCCCCAGTCCCATTACATCAGCTCAGTCTACTGTGTACAGTGAGATAAGTTGCGAAGGCCCTCCCCTTTAGCTTCTTAACCTTGAATTATCTTCTATCTCCTCACTTTCTACTTAAAAAAATGTGTCTCTTCCTACTTCATTTTGCTTGTGCTTAGGTGTTCAACTGCATTTAGTTTGCCACATTTGTTGCTGCTTGTCAGTAGCCTTATATTTTATTTGAGCTGTTTTTTACTGTTGTGATTGTGAGATAATTTATCACATTTGCACTGTTTTGAATCAATTTACTGATTACCTACATTTCATTACTGTTTAACTGTATTTCACTGCTATTTAGTGCAATTCATTACTGTTTAATTGCATTTACTGCATTTCATGGCTGTTTAACTGTACTTTTTCATACTGAGAGTTCTGTTTTTGTCTGTAAGTGGTTAATCTGTGCTGTTTTGTGAGTTTTACTGTGTTCTTAACCCTTAAATTGAGTAGTATAGTCCAATGCAGGTTTGCTGCATTCAGAGATGCAGCTGCACTGTTTTTAACCCTTTATGAGGTATTCCAGTTACAAATTATCCCTTAGTAGCACTTGGGTGATCACCTAGTAGTACTACTCTTAGACCTTCTACCCTTTATCCTCTTAGTTCTCTCTGTCCTCTCTCCCTCAGCTTCTGACAAATATGGATGGACAATTTTCTACGCTTTCTTCTGCCAGTCTGGTTGAATTCAGCATCCTGAGACAGTGTAGCAACTGCCTCATGTGCACAGACAACCCTCTACTACTACTACCACCTAGAAACATAATTTGTGAGAGATGGAATTGCATTAAGAACCTAGAGTCAGTGCTCTATCCATTGCAAGCCAGTATATCTGTACTGAGAAGATTGACAACACAAACACTACTCACAGCTACTCAACACATGCCCACATATGTGGAGGTCCTCAACAAAAACATACCCAAACAAAACAGACCTCTAAGGAAAAACACATGCAAACTCTACTGTCCACCACCCCACACACCACACATAGTCCACAAACCTATGTCTCACAGCCACTAAGGCAAAACATAAACTCAACATATTAATCATAGGAGACTCCATTGTGAGACCCCTCACCAGGCTGGATAAGGAGAAAGTCATGATTGTTTGTTTGTCAGGTGCCAGAATCCACCATATCACCCATGCACTCAAGTCTCTCAACAACAGGTAATGTTATGATTCTGTCATAGTCCATGTTGGTGTGAATGACTTGAGATGTACCTCCCTGGACTATATGAAGAGAGACATGATCAAGCTTGCTGAATATGTGTCCCAGGCAGATATGTTCCTAGACTTAAGCAGCATTCTACCATCACCCATAATGATGCCTCAATACAAACAAAAAATGATAGACTTTAACAATTGGCTTAGTTTCTGGTGTCATTCCAAAGGGATCCAGTACCTGACAGCATGGGAAGACATGACTGACAAACCACGATGCTTTGCAGAGATGGCCTGCATCTGTCTCCCTTGGGCATCATGCTCCTGGCAAAGGCTCTTGGCTCCCCATAGTGCTTTTATTAGGCAATGCCATGAGGTCAAAACTACCAACATGAAAATTTCATTAAAACGCAAATTAAAGGTCAGGCTGCTAATTGCTAGGAGTCTAAACATGAAACTGCACTCATTGCAAGCATTCTTAAACCTGGAAGATACTGACATTTGTGCAGTCACAGAAACCTGGTTCAAAGCTGTGGAGAGCACCCCAGCTATACCTACGTACTCATCCTATCATGCATTCAGACCCAGACCGTGGACAGCAAAGCAAAAGGAGGTGAAGTTGCAATATATATGAAAAACATACACACCTCCAGGCTCATCAAACAGTATGATGCACAGGAGACAGTCCAGGTGCAGTTAACCATCAAATTATAGCTAGCTACAGGCCCCCCTAACTTTGACCCAAGATGCCCACTCCACCTATCTGGACCTCGTCGATTCTATCAAGATTCAACCCTTTACCATGATTCTGAGTGACTTTAACTATCCATCCACAAATTGGAAGAACTACCCAAGCCAAAACATAAATGCCGAGAGATTCCTTGATTTTGTCAATGCAATGTCTTGGACTAGCTGGTGGACACCCCCACAAGAGGTGAAAATATCGTGGACTTGGTATTAACCAACATGAGTAACTGAGTAACCACTGCAGCATCCCTACAGTGTCATCCTGCCTAGTAAGATCTGACCAGAAAGTAGTCACTTTCAAAGTCACCATCTCCCCCAACCCCTCTAACTAGGGTCAAACAAAAAAACTTCTCCAAAGCTGATTACAACCTCCTGAGGGAAGGTATAATCAGCTTCACAGCCTCTCTCCCACCACAGGAACAGGCACATATGTCCCAAACTACACCAAAGTACTATACAAGCATTTGTATAGCTGCATGGAATCAGGAATACCTGACAGGACAAAATCCTCATCCTCAAGGAAGAGTAAACCTGTCTGATGGACATCTGCAATAAATAAACTCTACAATAAAAGGAAAAAAATGTTGTCCAGGACCAAGAAAGAGCAGGTGCCTAACTGTAAGCAATCTCTCTTTAGCCTGAATATGCAAATAAGAGCACTACTGAAATCTTCCAAAGCAAACTTCAAGTCCAAACTGGCCACATCTACTAAAGACAATCACAAGGCTTTATTCACTTATGTTTGCAATCTCAAGGGAAGCAACCAGATCTACTCAGAACTGGTGGTCAAGGACACCACATACACAAATGCTGTAGATATAGCAACCTGCTTGCAGACAGATTCAGTGAAAACTTCACCACTCTGTCCCCCATCAGTAAATCAGGACATCCCCAGCACCTGCCCCCCTCCCCTTATCTCTAGGGAGCAAGTCATTACTGCCTCTCAAAGACAAAAAAATACAGCCTTCATGGGACCCGATAACATCCCAGGCTGCATCCTACGTGAACTCAGGCAGGAACTTGCAGCACCATTAGGCACCCTATTCAACCAAAGCCTGACTGCCAGCTTTATCCCAGCCAAGTGGAGGACAGCCAATGTCATCCCTCTGCATAAAGGTGACCCGTCCACCGATCCAGGAAATTTTAGACCCATCAGCCTAATTAACCTGATCTTCAAGGCCATGGAGCAGATTGTCATGGACCTCACTAACAAGGAGATTGGCAACCTCCAAATACTCAGTCCCACACAGTTTGTTTTTGTCAAGGGGAGGTCATGTCTGTTAAATCTGCTTGACTTCTTTCAGACAGTCACTAAAGCCATGGAGAAGGGGAAGACGGTGCACACTGCCTACCTTGACCCGGCCAAAGCCTTCGATACTATTCTCCACTCAAGTATAATAGATAAAATGTCTCAACTAGGCATCAATCTGTATGTTAGCAGATGGGAAGCAAACTGGATCACTGATAGAACCCACCTAGTCAAAATAGGGGAAGCCACCTCAAGCAGTAGACCCGTAATGAGCAGTGTACCCAGAGATTGGTCTTGGGGCCTTTGTTGTTTGGGACATACTTTTCTGAGGTGCAGACCAAAACCAGTGGGCTATGGCTGACCAATTTTGCAGATGACTGCAAGCTGGGTGCTGTCATCAATTCCCCTAGTGAAGTGGACATCCTCCAAGAGGGTCTCACCCAAACAAATTACTGGTGCCAGAAACATGACCTCAAACCGAATGCCAAAAAATACATCATCATCCTCTTCTTATAGGGTGGGATCCACTTTTTCTCTCATTATAGGCTGTTTCTGGGGCAGTACAGCTTCTGTGGGGGTTTTCTTCATTCAGAAGCTGCTGATAATACTCCTTCCATCTGCCTTTGATGTCCAGTGGGCTGGCGAGCAGGTTGTTGCTGGCATCCCTTATGAAGGGTGTCTGACTATCTTCTTTATCTTTCTATCTTTGCCTTGCAACCTGATGTAGTTTCTTTGTGCTACTTGCTGAGTCACTTTCCAGAAGTTGGTAGATTGTTTCCGATGCCCTATTTTTTGCTATTACCACTCCTTTCTTAACTTCTTTGTTAGCTAATCAATATTCCTTCCTAGCCTGGTCTGTCTTTTCTATCTCCTACTTTTTCCTGCACTCCTTCTTTCTTTTAATGACTTCCTGGACTTCTGCATTTCACCTCCAGCTTTACTCATATACCTTAATTCCATACCTGGCTCGGCCACATATCTGTTCTGTAGTCCTCACACATGTTATTTTAAGGTGCTGCCATTCTTTTTCAACTCCACCTATTTCCTCCTCTTCTTGGGGTGCTAGAGCCTTGAGTAATTCCTTGAACTGTTGTATTTTCTCTCCACTCAACTTCCAGGTCTTCAGCCTGGTCTCTGTTGACCTTAGAGCCTTCTGTGACCATTGCTTGAAGCTGATTGTGGCAACCAGTGTTTTATGCTGTGGGCCGACTGTTTCACTGGGGATGACTTTGAAATCATTGATTCTATCCCAGTGCCTTTTCTTTACTAAGAGAAAGTCTACCCGAATTGCATGTTGGCCACTCTTGTATGTGATATTGTGACTGTCTCTCTTTCTGAACCATGTGTTGGCTACTATCAAGCCTTTGCCAGACAGAAATCCAGAGTGGCCTGCGCTTCTTTATTCCTGTTGCCCCACACATGTGGAACCAGGCAGTCCTCATATCTTCTTCTGTCTGTCCCAATATGTACATTCAAGTCATCCATTGTCAACAGCAATTCATGTTGTCCTGTCTAGTAGGTCCTGCAACTGCTGTGTGAATACTCTCTTTTTCTTACTGCTGTGGGGCATAGGTTGAGATTATGAATATTGCCCTATCATTACACTGGAATCTGATTGCCATGAGTCTGTCACTGTCACTAATTTTAATGATATCCCTTACTGCCTTCTGAAACTTTTCTCTCATCACAATTCCTACATCATTTCTATTCTGTACTTCTCCTGAGTAGTAAACTCTGGATCCCAAGCCAAATGGCTTTGCTGCACTGCCCTTTCATTTTGTCTCTTGGATACATAGGATGTCCGGCCTCCTCCATATCATCATGTCATCCACTTCCAAGCTACGTCCTGTCAATGAACCTACATTAAGTGTAACAATTCTCAGTTCATGTTTAGCAGGTTAATTGGTTTTATGTCCAGCTTTTGCTCAACAGAGTAACCCAGGCTGGGCAATTAGACACTGGACTGCCAGTAGCTTATTGACCCAGGACTTCTGGGCTCTATGGTGGGCATGACACTGGCCAGTAGGGACACATACACCACTCCCACCATTAGCATGGGTCCTTGGCTTAGGTCGGATTAGGGCAAGTCCTCAACCCCCTTATCACCAGTAACTACCTATGCCCATTTTGGCGACATTAGTCAACATGACCGAATCACCTAGAGCCATATTTTACACCAAGTGGCACCTGCCATGGTGTGTAATCTGTGATCCAGATTCTCCTTTCTTGAGGATACTGAGCACCACAGTAGGTGCTCAAAGGGGTCAGTCTGTACAACTCTTCCCCCTATAGGGCACCATGTAGAGTCTGGGCTGCTGCCCACACCTCCATTCATTGGTGAATTTGAGACGGAAATACACAGCATGTTTTTTTTCAGAGGTGGGAAAAACCCACACAGACACAGGGAGAGCATGCAAACTCCATATAGGAGTTGGTTGGAGGTAAAGATCGAACCTTGTACCTTGTGCATGGAAGGCGAAGGCCTTAACCATTATGTCAACTGGTCTCTCTCCAACCTGTGACCATTATCAGCTAAATACAATGGCTTCCTGCTACTGCCTTCTAACTGCACTGTTAGTCTTAATGAAAGCTGTTGCCTAGCATTATCCATGCCCTTTTGTATACGGATGAGAACATATATGTCAATTTACAAAATTTTGAGACGAATAGGTATCACTTATTAACTGAAATGTTCAAAAATGACAATCATTTTCATCAGTAGTATGAACTGAATATATATTATTTAATCTGCTATGTACCATTCTCATACAGGAAAAGAAAAGAAAAAAAAAACTAATGGTAATTGTTAGCTTATATATTTTTGCTGTGTCAGCATCAGCATGCTCCTAAAAATACTAACAGAAAATTCTTCAAGACACAATGTTTCATTATATAACAGGGTTTCCTGCTTCAGTGAACTTTTTCATAAAATGACATTACTGAACTAACCTAATGTGCCTATTGTTGTTTTAATTTGTTTTTTTAATTCTGATAATACACAATAACAGGAATTTCACAGACAAGCAGATTTCAGATTAATATATTAAAAACTGTGACTCACCACAAGCAATCACACGAATAAGAACTTCTCTTTCTCTCTCTCTCTGCCCATTTTATGTCATAGTTAATTTACACTACAGTAAGTTAAACTACATTTTGCATAATTTCTTAACAAAATCATATATGTTACTGCATTATGGATCAGCCTAGCACTTGTTATTGCATTTTATCTCTAAACATACCTCAAAACTGGGAAAAAAACGTTTATTTTGGTAGGAAGGCATCAGACTTCTCCTGGTGTAACTTGCACAACTCCTACACTCTACTACCAAATTTCCACACTTCCCACATATACTGCATTTATACTTAAATGGCCACACCCCTTTTCTACCCACCAATCATTCACAAAAATTCCTATTACATCCTTTACGACCTCCTTTCACATCACTTCCTCCCAACTCCACCTTGTAGTTACCTAACCACTTTCCTTCATTGCCTCCTCTGTTAGCCCCTCCCTTTCCTCCGATAGTCTGTAACCCAACACTTAACATATCATCAATATACTTACTTCAACTTCATCACAACTTCTAATCCAAATAAAATGATAGTATCTATCAACGTTTACAGTACTTTGTCTTCTCATTCCTACTCTGTTCACCAGCTACCACATCACCCAATATGCTCTACTCTTGTATACTCTACAGCTACTGATATCCCCTTTCTCACCCAGTCTTACTCTGATATCAGTCCACAACTTTATCACACCAGTTTCCATCACCTACTAACACCTCAATATATTTCCCCATTTTCCCAAAATCTCAGGCTACCCCACTGTTAGCAAACTACTAAACTACATAACTCATTCAAAGTCATCTTCCTTCTCACTTTTGATTCATTTCTTTTCAGTGGGGGATCCATTCAAACCCCATCTCCCCAAAAATCAAAACATCACAAGAACACGTAACCAGCATAAATACCCTACAACTTTTTCATCTAAATGCCTTAGCATGTGCAATCAAATCGCCTGCCTACACTACTAGATTGAATCAAACTATCCTGACATTTCAGCCATTAAGTGAAACACAATTAAAACTCACTCTAGACTCTGAAGAGATATTGTCACCTGGTTGCAGTCTACTACACCTTGACCCTTCAAACAAAAAAAGGGGATAACATTGCACCACTGTACCAATATAACCTCTAACTTTGTCTGTACCATACATAGATCAGTTCCATCCCTCTTAAAAGCAAAATGCCTGATCTGTCTCTTAAGATCAAAATGTCAAGTTTATTTTTTATATTAGCTCACTATATCATACCTTATTGCAGCTCCAACTGTAAAATATTGAAATAAATTGTCTCCCAGTTATTCTCCAATATACTACTTGAAACTATTATCCTAACAGATATAAACATCAATTGGTTTTCCACAACTCTCCTAAATCAACCACTCTGTATAAACTTTTTCAACTTTACTTTGTTAAGCAACTTTGCCACTAGACACAATAAATCAACAGACTCGTAAAGCATACTAGACTGGATCCTATATAATAATACCACCAACATGGGTCATGCATGTGTTCAACCAGATTACCCTGAGTGACCACCCTCCAATATTTGTTCTCCATTCTGTACCCAAATGCAGCAAATCAGCAAACTACAAACTTGTCAGGAATATTTCTAACTTCAACAAGTATTCATTCCTTGTATCCCTCCAGACTTAGAACTGGAGCACACTAAAGCTCCTACCACTGGATGAAGCAGTTTACCAATTTAATAATACTTTTTACAATATCCTAAATACTCCACCTAACTAAAATATAAGAGCCAAAACCACCCACCTCTGGCTCATTCTATGTATTAAACCACTTGTGCATCTAGAAGATAAAGCATGGAACACCTTATAAAAAGATAAGACCACAAGTAACTACCAGCATTACCATCGCCTTTATAATAATAAAGCCAAAGCCCAAATAAATTTAGACAAAAATGTATTTCCTCTCCCAGTAGAACCACCACACCAAATCCCCTAAACTGTTCTGGTCTACCATTTCTAAACTTTTAAACTCAGGCCATCCCTTCCAACCTAACCCTGTACCTACTGAATTTGAATCTAATACAATGCAGCTTGCATTTCAACACACACTTTATCAAGATCTCTCTTAAAACTCTAACCACAGTACAAACCCAGCTCCAACTCCCACATGCCATACTGAAAATACTCTTGACTTCAAACCAGTTTCCACCAAAACCATCAAACAGTACTTCAAAAACTAGATAGCCTCCAAACAAAATATCTAAAACTATCATCTGAAAGGTTAGCCTACTATATCTCTGTCTTAAATAATACAGCAAAACAAAAAGCATCACTTAGAAAATAACCCCTTCATCCTCCCACTACACAAAGATGGCCCATTCTATGATATGTCTAACATTAGACGTATAGCTATTCTATCACCTTTCTCACAAATTTTAGAGAAATATATCCACTCAAAACTGCTAACTTTCCCCCTCAATCACAATTTCCTCTCACCTTGCCAACATGACTTCTGGCATAACATGGCTCTCCTATCGTTTCTCAACAGTAAAAATATCCTGAGGAACAGAAATCTCCTAGCCTCTGGAATATTTCTTGACCTATCTAAAGCCTTTTTATGCTGCCTCACACCCCTTTCTCCTTCACAGACTCTCCAATACAGGCTTATCAGACAAAGCCATCCTGTGGTTAAAATCTTACCTTCACCATATAACTCAGAGTGTAAAATGGCTACAGACCTCCTCCACATTCCTCCCCATCCCAGTCTGTGTCTCTCAAGGATCTGTCTTGGTTCCACTTCTCATTATTAAATTCATCATCAATCTGCCCAATGTGCTAATCATCTCTACACAATTCAGCACCTGGATGATTCCAACATCATCTGTTCAACACCCTCTATCTTTGAATTTCAAAACATCACTGTGAAAATGCAGCTTCTGGAGTCTAATTTAGTTGCAACCCCAAAAACAAAACTTATTTTTTATGTGTAAACCTGGAGCATTTTTCTCTCAGTCTCCAATGAAAAGGGAGTTTAATTCACATTTGGACTTCCTCGGTAAGCCAATGTAAATAAATAAATAAATAAAAATAATCTCAGTTCAGGTAGTCAGTTGCTACTGACATTGTATATATGTGCAAACCAAAAGAAATCTGGGATGTGTCATATAACAAATGGACACCTATATAACACATGGGGTGTGTTTTATTAAGAGACTGGCATCTTTAGCCTGTACAGAATATTAGTGTTAACCATGTGGTTTCACTTCAAGTACAGTATTGGGAATACTGTAAATGTTGATGAAGTTAGCAACACTTAAGCTCATGCCTCTGTCTTTAATGAGCAGCCTACCATTATCAAATATAACATGGTGCCAGCACTAATTCATTGTGAAGTATCATGGTCATTCCATTTTTCATTGAGAAAAGTAGAACTGCAGCTATCAATAAATCTACCATTCCATGATAATCCTACAAAGAACTGGAAGCTGTGAACCCAGGAATCCTGACATAATTGAATATAGCCTTGCCTTGCTACTGATACAAATATTAGTCAACAAATGAACATGATGTGGAACAGTCATGAAATGTAGGAGTATGCAGGTACAATAGCAGGTGAAAGAGGAAGCACAGTGCAAGAATGTGTTATAAAAAGGAAATAACAAGGAAACCAGTGGGGTCTATAGCAAAAAAAGCCCAGAACTGATAAAATGGTTTATTCCTGACAAAGAGGTAGAGTATTCAAGAAGTCTGTACAATATCTTACATTTCTGGATGTTGCAGGGGAATAAGTAGTTTAAAGTTCCAAGAGCAAGAAAAAATATTGCTGCCAAGAAAGAGAAATTGAACAAAGGAAAAATCTGTTGTTCGTTTACCTCTTGTGTTTCAAGAGGACACAAGATACCAAAGAATCAGAAGATGCTTATGAG
This sequence comes from Protopterus annectens, assembly GCF_019279795.1. NCBI lineage: Eukaryota > Metazoa > Chordata > Ceratodontiformes > Protopteridae > Protopterus > Protopterus annectens. The sequence continues at coordinate 741,156,489 of NC_056737.1, read as the reverse complement.
TTAAAACATTAGTCAAACAATTGTGAATTTGGTGAGTTGCATGATTCATTAATATGAAACTGAATTGTGCTAAACAGAAACTGGCTAAAGATAAGGGCAGGTTTATAAGAGAAGCAAATGTTACATTAGAATAGCAGCAGACATGTACAAAGCAAGTACAATTCATAATTAAATTAAAATTGAAATCTGAGAAAATGCAAGTTGTATGAGAGATAGAGAAAAGAGGCACACATGAGAATTAAGAATGAGAATAATCTGAGACCTGCAATAGTACCAAAATTATATCAGAAGAAAAGAAAACAGGGCACTGGTAAAATGTGCATGACGTGTGACACTATATGTGATTAAAAGAAATGTCCTGCATACAATCAGTCGAGTAAAAACTGTTGCAATAGAAACACCTTTTCTAAGATACATAGAAAGAAAGAGAAATATTTTAGTCAAGAAATGTGCATGTTGTGTAATTGGAGTGATGAAAGTTGACTGTTTATTGGCATAATAAAAGACGAACTACTAAATGCAGAGTAAGAATGTAACAGAAGAAAATTAACAAAACAGTCAGATTTTTTAAAATAAAAGCTCAGTATTGATAACTGAAATGTTGTGTTTAAACTTGATACTGGAGAAGAGTATAGCAATAACCCACACCTGGGTGTGGGTAATGCTGGATTTACCCACGGTTGGCGTGGTTCGCCCTCGGGACCAAACAAAGCCAACCGTGGGTAAATCCAGCATTACCCACCCCCAGAAGTGGGTTATTGCTATTATACAATGACATTATTTAAGAAAAAAAATAATTACTTTTCTTAAATAATGGCATTGTATAATGCCTCCTTGCTGCCCTTCTGCAGCTGTCTGGTATTCCACGGCAGTTCTGATGTACTGCGCATGTGTATGCCTACGCAGTACATCAGAGCTGTGGGCAAAAGCAACGGAGAAAGCAAGATCTCCGTTGCTTTTTACTGTTTCGCTATGTTAAATGGGTTTAACATAGCGAGACAGCTTTAAAAAAAGCAATGGTGAATCTCTGTTGCTTATTTTAAAGCTGTCTCGCTATGTTAAACCCATTTAACATAGCGAGACAGTTTTGAAAAAAGCAACGGAGAAAGCAAGATCTCCGTTGCTGTTTCTCTATGTTAAATGGGTTTAACATAGCGAGACAGCTTTAAAATAAGCAACAGAGATCTCCGTTGCTTATTTTAAAGCTGTCTCGCTATGTTAAACCCATTTAACATAGCGAGACAGGTTTTAAAAAAAAAAGCAACGGAGAAAGCAAGATCTCCGTTGCTTTTTACACACTGTGTCGCTATGTTAAAGGAGTTTAACATAGCGAGACAGCTTTAAAAAAAGCAACGGAGATCTCTGTTGCTTATTTTAAACCTGTGTCGCTATGTTAAACTCCTTTAACATATTGAGACAGTGTTTTAAAAAAGACTTATACTAATGGAAAAAGTCCGAGCGACCAGACCTTTTTCCATTAGTATAAGTCAATTTACAACGTGCACGCTTGCCAATCAGCGTGCACGTTTTGGAATATTAATGGGGGGGGGGTCATGGTATAATGTAACTTTAATGTTTGCTTAAATAGTTAAAGCACTGAGTCTAAATGTTATTAATTAAAAGCATTTATGTACAAGTTGCTTTCCTTCTCAAGGCTATCATGTAAACTCACTCGGTAAGAAGCCAATATCTGATATTATAAGAATAAGAAATATGATTAAGTTTGAGATAGCTCAAACAGATGCAGCACAAATACTGAGTTGCTTCATAGCAGTGTAATCCAGGTGCTGTGGTATGCAGATGTTTTGAACTGCTGCTGCTATTTCAGTCCAGGAGCTTTACCATTACAATGATGCATTGGAGAAATCTGTGGTGCCACTAGTACAGTACATGTTAGTGATTAACTTATGGAACAGGTGGCACCATTTGGAATGCATTTTAGTATATTTTCCTGCTTCTGGGTTGCTTATTTTATCTTGAGTACATAGTACAAGAGGAGCATAGCATGGTCACCAAGGCTAAGCCAAAAACTCAGTCTTTAGGGAATCAAAAGTTAAACCAGAATTACTAACACTGAAATATTCCATTTGTGAATTGCCATCAGTGCCGCAGGACATTCTTAAGCAGACAAATTTATTAAAACAGCTTGGGGAAGACAGACAAAAGCAAACTGTAGCTATTAACAAATAAATGGTCAGAAAGTTTTTTCTGTGTCTTGTGAATGTAAGTAGGTTGGTGAACAGTGTATAGCCTGTTAACGAGATTCAAAAAGAATCCAGCTTGAAAGTAGTTATACACTTTGAACATAAAATCTGATATGAAGATTGAGGACATGAGTAAAAGGGTTCAGGGCAGCAATTTCCACTTGACTGCCCCCCCCACCCCAAAAAAAAAAACAGTGGAAGGACTACACATCATTGCATTCATCTGGAGTAAAATTTGCCAGACACTAATGCTGTCCACCTTTTCGGTAATAGACAGAGTATATCAAATCCCCACAAACACTGCCTCTAACTTGCTGAGACATTTGAATCTCACATTATTCAATCAGGACAAGGAAAAAGTGATGAAGAAATCCAGAAAACTGAATGAATCCTCAAGGTTGTTGGTGCAGAGTTTTGTTTCTCTCAAAATGACATTGTATTGTTTTATTGTCGTCTTCTCTTTTGTATATTTTGGTTTAGTTTCTTTACACTGTGTTTTGCTTGTATTCTGCTTTTAATTGCATATTTAATCTAGGAAAGAGACCAGAGCTGTATTTCTTGTGAGTCAGACAGAAATTAGAATGGGTCAATTTAAGTTAACTACCTGTGATTTGAGGGTGGAGCTAGGAACTAAACCTGCTGTTTAAAGGGTAAAATAAAACATTTCAAGGCTTTACTGGAAAAGCACGCTTAGAGTCTGTCACAGATTGCTGTGAGAGAAAGGTTAGTTTATTTTTGGCTTCTTGTATTTTGTATTGCTTCATTGCCTTCTATCTTGTATATTGTGGTTTATTTTCTTTACACTGTGTTTTACTTGTATTCTGCTTTTAACTGCATAATTAAACTAGGAAAGAGACCACAACTGTGTCTCTTGTGAGTCACAGAGAAATTAAAATTTCTCCACCCTCCAATTATAGTGCTGTTGTGTTTTTCAACTCAACTGTCTTTTCTAGTTGCTCACTCCTTGTGTTAATTTGACAACATATTTCCTTCCCTATCCTCTTTCATTGGCTATTGTGAGGAAGCACAAAACTATAGTTTTGTGAAACCACTCCCCATCAGCTATTTAAATTTATTAGCCATCCCACTGTATTCCATAGAGCCAGAATAGAAAGTGCCCACCCCCAATCTATTTTGCTCTTTTAAAGTTAGCGGCTCTCCACTTAGATTGCTAAAGCTTAAATTACCCCCTCTTTCATATCTAACAGCTTAGTGCACACTGCATCTGTTAGGAAATTAACCCATTTTCCATATTACCTTTAACATCTGCAACATCTAGTCCAAACCACCAATTATTGGAGAGTCAACATTCTGCCTGTCAGTAGTCATCTTGGAATTAGTGCTTCAGTTTTGCTCCTGGTGACAGAAATAACACAGGTACATTATTTCCTGGAGACTGCTTATTACCAGAAAGCCTGATAACTGTTTCATAGGTGGCATCTTGGAATTTGTGCTTATAATTTGTTCCTGGTAAGAGAAGGAACAGAGTGCATTGATTCCCAACTGTTTGTGATTGGGCATTGAGTATCTGTGTTGGACCTTCCTGATTGGTCTGGCTGCTATTCAAGACATCCACCAGGAAAAGGCTACAACAAGCATCATCTGGGATAAGACTGCTGATCACCAAAGAGTCTGTGGTCTGCTTCTCATCTTCATATTGGTGCTACTGTTTTGCTTCAGGTGTGAGAAGACGCAAAGGAGCATTGTATACCAGCAGCATGAAGCTGTGGTGAGACCAACACTAGTAGTAGCTACACCGCAGACAATCAGGTGAATCTCCTCTTTTCATCATTCTTGACAAACCTAATTCTTTCTCTTCAGTAAGTACTATTTGATTAGCTGCTGTTTAACCTGACTTCAGAATATCTCCCTAAATACTTCATCCATAAATCATCAGGGTCTCTTTATTAGCTTCCCCGCATGTGTTAAGCAGTGTCCTGTATAGATACAGACACTTTGAGTTGACATTTTCTCCCATAAAAGCACTCTTAAAATTTCATCAGTACCTAGGTGCATACAGGGCAACTAGATTGCAGTGACAAATACTTCTCCAAGAGCTGCAAACCAGATACTCCTGACATTACTTTATATTCCCTCTGTAACCTTCTGAATAATAAGCAGGGTCTGTTGCCATGGATGTGAGCTTTCTCACTATTTCTGTAACCAGCTTGGTGGATAGCAATGTAGAAATTGCCTCATGTTTAGTGACAATCAGATAATTCTCAAACAAACTGATATGATATGTGAGAGATGTGTTTACACAATGCCACTAAAGTGAAGGCAAAGCTCTGATATAAAAGCATTCCTAATGTCAATCAGGTTGTCAGAAGTGCACATGCTGCACCCATCACATATAGTTCAAAGCAGACAGATAAACCCAAATATACTGAGGCACCCAAAGACCACCTAGATGAAGTACACATAACAAATACCCTTAGCAGCCCCAAATGCACTCTTTCAAAACAACAGCCACATCAACACATGCAGCTACATCTCTTGGAGCCTCTACTTCAAAGAACATAAGGCAAGCCACCACACAATCCAAAATTCTGGTCATTGCAGACTTCATTGGGAGACACAATGCTGTCCCTCTCACCTGGCTAAGTAACGAGAAAGTCACAGTCAGTTGCTTATCAGGGACCAGGATCCACCACATTACACACACACTCAGGTCACTGGACCACAAGTATCAATATGACTCAGTGATAGTCCATGTGGTGTAAATGACCTGAGATGTACCTCCCTTTTTTATTGTTTGCATGAAGATAGACATCATGGAGCTCTCTGAATATGTTTTCCAGGCTGGTATGAGCCTCAGCAGCATTTTACCTTCTCCAAGAATGATGCCACAATATGAATAGTAAATGACTGACTTTAATAACTGGCTTAGTTTCTGGTGTCATTCTAAGGAGTGCAATATGTGTCACCATGGAAGGAGATGGTCAACAGATCGTGCTGCTTTGCCAGGAATGGTGTGCATCTCTCCCCTAGGCTTTTGAATATTAGCTAAAACATTGTCCTCCCACATAGTGCCTTTTTTAGGCAATGCCAAACTGAAAGTTCTTCCAACATAACAAATCAAAACCAAGAAAATCTAAAGGTGTTACTGCTCAGTGCAAGGAATCTAAACAAAAAAACTCCCCTCCCTACAAGCTCTCCTAACCCTAGAGAATGCTGACATCTGGGTGGTCACTGAGACATGGGTTAAAGCATAGAGAGCACACAGGCAGTGCAAGGCTATAATACCTTCCACACATTTAGACCAGGTACTACTCAAACAGGGACTACAGTTAGATTTGTCTTAATTTACATCAAAAATAAATATACCTCAAGGCTGGTCAAACAGAATGATGCACTTGAGCTCCTCCACATTCAAATCACCATAGAGAAAATGCCATGCCACTTCCTTGCAAGCTATAGGTTCCCCTCAATGACCCAAGAAACCCATAACATGTATTTAAACTTACTGGAAACATTCACCATCCAACCCAATACCGTATTAATGGATGTCTTTAATTACTCTACTATTAACTGGGAATCATATATGACACTAATAAAAGTGCAGGCACAGGGTTTTCTGGATTTTGTAAGAACAAACTCCCTTGAACAGATTGTCAGTACACTGAACAAGTGTGCAAACATACTAGATCTGGTTCTCACTAATATGGGAGAGTACTGCAAACTCCCTAGTGTAATGTCTTCTCTGGTAAGTTCAAACCATAAAACGCTCTCCTTTGAACAAAAACTAAAGTCTGGAACCCCTGCTAACCTTGAAATGTTCAGGGGCTACTAAAAGGCTAACTTCCTACTATTAAGTGATAATCTTGCAAAATTTCAAGCTCCCATAAACCCTGAGAACACTGCTGCATATGCAGAACTGTTCACATAAACCCTATACAAGCATGTTAATAGCGGCATAGAGGCAGCTGTACCCACCAGGAAGAAGAACAGAACTAACTGAAAAAGCAAGCCAGTCTGGTTGAATCACAATGCCAGTAGGCTGTATAACAGAAGGATGAAAATCATGGCAAAAATTAGGAGATGTAGCACCCATCAGGATAAAAATACTCTCATCCAATTAAAGAAACAACTCAAAGGACAAATAAAGTCACCAAGGCAAAATCTGAGGTAAATTTGGAATCCCATGCCAAGGACAATCACAAGGCATTTTAGCTATGTCTGCACCCTTAAAGGCAATGCACAGATGTGTGAGGATCTCATTGTTAATGGAGCCACCTATACTAAACCAAATTTCTGAAAACCGTTATATAGACCAAGATACCTTGGGCCTTTGGAAAAAGAAGCAACCAAGGATTTATGAAAATATAAAGAACAAAATCTAGAGATTTTTGAAAGGTATAAAAAAGAAATATGGACACAAGAAAGAGAGATCTGACATGGTGCAATGTTTATGCAAAGGAGAAAGCCAAATTAATCAATACAAAAAAGCAGTCCCAAAGATATTTGAAGAGAAATATAGGCAAAGGCATCCAGATATGGAAAATTTCAGAATACAAAAAATAAGATCACAAACAGGGAACGTAGAGCAGAAGATTAGTAAAGCAGAAGTTAAAAAAAATAGAAGCTGAAGTTATGAAATACCTGTGAAATGAAGGGTTTAGTGTAGAAAGTCCAACGCAGGTTATATCACAGCATGATGGAATGAGTACTCAAAGTAAGGAGAACTGGGAGGAGCAGGAGACATCTGAAGAAGAAACATGGACATGGGAACGAAAAAGAGATTTTATATGGTGCATAGTTATGCAAAAGAGAAAGCAAAACTAATCAATACAAAAACAGCAGCACCAAAGACACTTGAAGAGAAATATAGGCAAATGCATCTGGATATGGAAAATTTTACAATACAAAAAATAAGAAAACAAAGCGAAAACATAGAAAAGAGAGAGGATTATTAATGGAGAAGTTAAAGAAATGGAAACTGAGGTTATGGATCACCTGTGAAGTGAAGGATTTAGTGTAGAAAATCTAACTCTGATAACATCTCAGCAGGATAGAACAATGGAACCCCAAATTAAGGAGAAAACGGTGGAGCGGGAAACATCTGATCAGTTGCCATATGAAAATACTTCGGAGCCTTCCATAGGAAACCAGTAGAAAAGTTCAGTTGGAGTTGCACATCAAGGGAAAGTACAGGAAACTAGGGTAACTCTGATGCAGTCAATACTGTGGAGTGATTGGCCATATGAAAGAGCAACAGATGACACAGGATGAAATTGAAGAGAATGTGGTACAGGAAGATGTTCTGGAACTTTAAATTGAAGAGAATGTGGCACAGGAAGATGTTCTGGAACTTTATGTAGCATGCCTACAGTTAATGCAAAACAGAGAATGTGCCTTCAGTTTAGAAAAAAATTAACTAAGAGAAGAATTGCTTGATTTAATAGAGATGGACAGACATATTAAGATTAATGAAAGAAGTAGACTACAGAAAGTAAATCTTCTTTCTCGCTTTATCCTTTTAGGGGCGCGCCAGCTCGGGTCCACTGTCGCATTGAATGGCAGTGAGTTTTCAGTTTCGGAGTTGCCAGCCCGCCAGCCCAACACCCCACAAGGAAGGCACACTCGCACAACACCCAGGGCAATTTATTATAATCCCAACCACCTGCAGCAGTGGGATGGATGGGGAAACGGAGAGCACCAGGAGAGACACGCGCGACCACAGAGAGGACATGCAGACTCCGAACTCAGAAGGCACCTACCAGCCGAGACCTGAGAAGAACCTCTTGCTGTGAGGCAGCAATGCTAACCACTGCACCACCGTGGCCACCCAGACTACAGAAAGTAAATAAAACCCAAAAATTTGAAGTTTGAATAATTAGGACTGCTCATAGAGATTCATGTGATATAACACAAGTAAATAGGATATATTACTGTGCAGCTAAATTAATAACAAAGTCTTACCATAAAAACACAGGGCAGTAAGGGAAAGGAAGGGGAGAACTCAAATACCATCATGGAAGTATCAAACAGACAAAACTATAAAGCAATTAAGACAAGAAGTGTCACTGTTAGAAGAGCATAGAAGGAACAAATCAACAAAAATACTCAAAAAGATAGACGTGATAAAATCAATGTCCACTATCAGAGCAGATCGGGATCAGTTGTGCACTGTTTGGAATAATAAACTAAAAATAGCCCAGGCAGAAAACATTAGAAGATATGCAGATAAATATAAAGGGAAAGTAACCGAAAAACTCAATCATGGCAATAGAACAAAAAGGTAGCAAAAAGAAAGTCATACTGCTGCTTTTCCTTCCATTCAGACTTGAACATTCATGTTAAAATTTGGCTTATAAAACAGACCTAAAATATCAATTAATTAAATAATTAACCTAAGAATCAACAGTGAAATGACATCTAAAGGATGCTTTAAATGATTTTCAAAAAAAATACTACCAATATATACAGTCAAATATAGAAAATTCTTGGATTTCCAAACATTATAATATTGAAAACAATTTTACTTACAAAGAGCTAAAATCATAAAATAAAACAAATTTACAATATTCTAGATATGTTACATACATGTAAATCCATATGAATTGCAGGAAAACACTTATTAAATATTGCTTATCAACTTAGAAAGTTATTAGAAAAGGATATGAAGTCTGAAGCTAAAATATTATTTAGTATAAGTTAAATAATGGAGCCTTTTTCTTTAAAATTTGATTCTTAGGTTAATTAATTAATTAATTGATATTTTAGGTCTGTTTTATAAGCATTTTAACATGAATGTTCGAAGTCTGAAGAAGGAAAAGCACAGTCTGTTTAAAAGCATAATATTAAATTGTGTTTTTATGATTCTTTGCTTGGTTTTTTGGATTCTTATAAAGGGCAAGTAAAAAATAAGCAATTTGTTGATGACCCAAAAAACATTTATAGAGAATTGGGAAACACCACCAAAAAAGAAGAAATAGGTATATTTTGGAGAAATATTTATGAAGATCCTGTGGAACACAACAAAGATGCCGAATGGATAGAAGAAGTAAAAGACAGAACAAAATGTTCAAATGTACAGGATATGAAAGGGGATGAAGTAACAGCAAGAGAGATTGAAACAAAGTTAAGAAAAGCTCCTAATTGGAAAGTCCCATGCACAGATGCAGTACCTAACTTCTGGCTCAACGTATTAACATCTTTGCATGAAGATTTAGCCATGTGTAGGAACTATTTATATGTGCATGCTGAACAGATACTAACCTGGTTTAACAACAAGAAAAACAATACCCCTACTTAAGAGTCCACCTGCAAGCTATCTTGAAAAATATAGACCAATAACTTGCCTTCCAAAGACATATAAACTGTACACTAAAACTGATGCTGACAGACTTTATAGTCATTTAGAAAAAAACTCAATCATGGCAATAGAACAAAAGGGTAGCAAAAGAAAGTCATATGGAACAAAGGATCATTTGTTATTAAAGTCATAATGGAGAACTGTAAAAGGGGGAAGAATATAAGTATGGTATGGCTAGACTACAAAAAAGCATTTGACAGTATTCCACATTCATGGATAAAAGAGTGCTTAAAAATGTACAAGATACACCCTACACTGATCGATTACATTGCGGAGACCATGAAACAGTGGCAAACCACTCTGCAGTTAAGCCATGATAAAGGACAAATTATTATTCCAGGGACAGAATTCAAAGGGGGATATTCCAGGGTGACTCTCTGTCACTGCTGCTGTTTTGTCTTGCCCTTAATCCATTAAGCTTAACAGATTATGTCTAAGATGACTTCCCTACTTAGTTTAGCAGAAGCATATCACTTTTGTGTATCACTCCAATGACTCCCCAGCAGATAATAAGACTGAGTTTCATTCAATAACTGATAGTGAGGTGTTATGTTTAGTTGTGCTTCTCTTGCTGATTTGGAGGATACAAAAATAGTTAGCCAGTATGGAAATAAACACTAGCAAACAAAAAAAATGGATAGATACTGTAAGTGCAGGTAAATTTTGATCACCAAGACTTGTGACAGAATGTTACAAAGTCAGTTATATAGCAGAGAAATGCTTGCTTCAACTATAGATAAGAATAAAGTAATTCCAGAGAACTGAAACAAGAGGTGAGGAGTTAATATAGGAAGGCAGAGGTGGACTGAAAAATGATTCCACTTGGCTAAAAGAGGGAAAAATAGTGACAGAAGCAATTTGAGTCATAACAACACCACAAGGATTCCACAGTTTCAAAATCCCATACAAAATGAGAAGAAATACAAGTGGAAACTTAAAGATAGAAACTGGTTGGACTGGGGAGGAGTTTTGGGGGAAGAGTAATGCGGAAAGCTGAAGAAATTTTGTGAGTTTTGTATAGTCTTTGTACATTCATTTAGGTTTCCTTGAGGCATTCTGTTTTCCTTCTGCCTGCCAAAACACATTGCTTAGTAGCTATTCTAAATGATCCTTGCACGTAATCTTAATTGTTGCTCTTGTGACCTGTGCTATGGCTGGAAATGATCTACAAGCATTGATCAACTTAACAATGTAGCAAATAATTAAATAAAAAAAAAAGAAATTGACAGAGATAGTCATAAATAGGATGGTGTGAGAGCACTATCATTTCTAGGGAGACACCTGAGATGAGATGGTTATTGTGATTATTATAATTATTATTGCTGTTATTAGTAATGTTATTATTAGAGCATTCTGAGAAAGTTCAATAATTTTATGTGGTATTATAGAAAACAATGACGGAAATGAGGTATGAGAATTAACTAGACAAAGAACTGTTACAATTCAAAGTTGGTGTAGAAGGTGACTGGAAGTCCATGACACATGAAAGGGGCAATATGAGGATGAGAATTTTATTTATTTTATTTTTATTTTATTTTTATTTGATTACTGGAAAAGTCCAACTGGACAAAAATCATTTTTCAGTGGAGGCCTGGAGAGATAAAGCTCCACATTTAACATGCAACAATGATTATAATTACAAATACAAGGTTTACATATACATGACTTGACATTTGTGTTAAACATATAACATTGGATAAAAATGCATTCATTAAATATTCTTATTAATGGCATTGTTGCATAGTCTAGTATAGGAAAAGAGAGAATTATTTAAAAAAAAAACAAAGTGAAGAAATCCGTCAGGAAAATGAGTGAGTTATAGAATGTAAACCAAGTATAATTAATAGCAATTGGTGGGTGAGCAAATTTCATAGATATACTACATTGACTGATAGCCTGTAGTAGGAGGAGATACAGTATAGATATTGAAACATAATTGCAACTTAAGGAGAATAGTTTTACTATAGTCTTTGAATACACATTTTAGATGGTAATAAGAATGGGTAAACGTATGTTAAAAGGTGAGATGTGATCTGATGTAGGTGAGGAAATAGTTTTACCTAGAGGAAGAGTGTTTAGAGTAAATAGGACATTGCATTGAAATTCTTTTCTTATCCAGGATTTGCAAAGGAGAATAGCCATGTATTGGCTAAGTGAAACTTAAGAGTTGTTTTGAAGTGAGATAAATTGGTAGGTAATAAATGTTATTTCCGATGGTAAGCTATTCTAGATTTTAACTGTGTAGCTCGGGAAAGGAAAGTTGCCTTATTTATTGTTAGCTTTGGTAACATTTAACAGGGATTTACTACTTGAGCGAAGTACACGTTTGTTAGAGTAAGGAGTTAATACATTTTGATGTGCTGGTGTTTTTTTCAGGTTGGTGCAGGATCTTATGTGCCAAGCGCAGTTGGTGAGACATTATTAGTTGAGGGAGTTCTAGCCAATTAATTTGTTTAAGAGCAGTGCAATGATGTGTCCCAGAGCTAGTGTCAGTTGCAAATTTTGCAATTTTGTTGTAGCAGGATTCTAATTTGTCTAAATCTGATCTCCTAAGGTATGTGAGAACTGGAGATGCATAGAGAAGAGCTGAGATAAGATGTGCTCTAGATATAGTGGTTTTTGTGTTACTAGTGAAATGTTTTTCTATTTTTCTAAACTGTATCCAGTTTTTTTGTGGACAGAAATTTCTTAATGGTTTGGGCAATATGGATCTCAAATTTCAAACTATTGTTGATTTCTGCAGCTAAACGTTTTATGTGTTATACGGGAGAGATGGTGTTATTTAGTGATGAAATGCTGAAGGAGGGGGGAAGGGTAGTGTTTCTAGGGGGGTAGAAAAGCATAAGCTTGGTTTTGTTAGGGGTTGAAATAAGTTGACACTTAGCCAAGCTTCTGCTGCAGTGAAAGACTGTTGAGTTATTGATTGTAGATGGTGTGAAGAAGCTGCACACATCAGTGTAGAATCATCAGTGTACTGTACAAGAGATGCATGAAGGGCTGAGGTATGGAGATTGTTAGTAAAGAGAGTAAATAGGAGGGGGCAAGGATAGAACTTTGAGGATTTCCTAAGGTGATGGGTAGTAGGGATGAAGGGTTTGTTGCCATTGAATTGCTGCTGACAGCCTACTAGATAGTCTTTGAATGCAGGCAGAGTAGACTGGCTTAAGTTGAGTTTGTTAAGTACATTTAAGAGCTTGTTGTGAGAGACCATATTAAAAGCCTTAGAGAGGTCATGAAAAACAGCAGAGACAAATTTGCCATTATTTCTGTGGTGGTTGGCTATGTCAGTGAAGGTCATAAGGGCAGAGGTGGTGCTGTGGAAGGGTCAAAACCTATGCTGGGTATTGGATAGTAATTTGTTAGTAAGTAGGAAGTCCATAATTTGTGTGTGCATGCATCTTTCCAGTATCTTGGATATGGGTGATAATATAGTAAATCTCCAATAACTGAATAGCTCTGTTGACTTGCTGTCTTTGTGTAAAGGGATAATAAATGAAATTTTCCAAATTGGTGGAACTAGTTGTTCAGTAATGGAACGGTTAATGAGGACATATATAGGGATGGACATGGCATCAGCTGCAATTCTAATGTATTCTGCAGGTAGTTTATCTGCAGCTAGGGCAGTGAGTGTCATTATTTTTAGTAGTTTCTTTATTGTGTTGGTAGATATGGGTTGTAAGGAGAAGGAGTTCGTATTTTTGCCCGAAGTAAGATTAATAGGAATGGTAGTGGAGATGTACTTGTTGGAGAGAGTTAGAATTGATTCCATAAAGTATTTGTTAAATTGAGTGGCTATACTGTCTAGGCTGTTAGTGGAAGATGGGGTGGGTGTACTAGCATTGCCTGGTAGGAGGATGCTATTAACTTTATTTTTGTGGGTTGTTATGGTGTTTGTTTTGGATATTGAAGTAATAATTTCTTTCCTCCTGTTTGATTGGACTTTTTGCCTCATTTCTGAGTACCTGATATGCCTGTTTGTCTGTTTGAGATTTAGTAATGTGCCATTTTCTCTAAGCTTTACCTCTATTTTTTTAGGAGTACTCTAGCTTCTTTTATTAGCCATGGAGGAAATTCAGATTTTATTCTAATAGTCCTGGGGGGGGGGGGCTAGTTTGTTTAGTATATTCAGGAAGGTGGAATTAAAGCATTTCACAGCATCTTCTAGGGGGAGATGTTTAAGTGGAGCCCAATTGCAAAGTTTTAGAGTGTCTATGAATTCTTGGTGGTTAAATTTAGTTTTGTTTTGGATATGATGGTAAGTGGTAAGCTTAAAAGGGTTTATTCTGTGTCTAATTAAGAAGGTGGGAAGGTGATCACTAAGGGAATGTGGGAGAGGGCCAGAATGAAATGAAAGCTCAGGTCTTTTTGTTAATATACAGTCTAAAGTGGAATGTCTATTAGATGATTTATCTATCTTGCTAAGGACTTGAATAGTTTGGGTGCAGCTATGGAGGTTAATGTGGTTGGTGAGATTATTGGAATTACAGGTGATCCAGTCAATATTGAAGTCACCAAAGATTGTTGTCTATTGGGGTAGTGCTTTGGAGGACCAATGCAAAATGTTTTCTAGTGTAGAGATGCTCTGACCTGGAGGGATATAGGATCCTAAAATATTTATGATTTTTAGCATTAAGTTTTAGTTGTGCAACAATGATTTCTGTGTTATCAAAGCTTGGGGCATTAAGTGCTATGGTTCCAAGAATTAGGTTATTTTTTTAAATAGAATAGCTGTTTATCAACCCCTTTTGGCCATTTGGTCTTGTTTTAGTATATTATATCCTGGGAGTAGAATTTTTTTGTTGGATATATCAGGTTTTAGCCAAGTTTCTGTGATTAGAGCAATACCTGGGGAATATATGGTAAGAGCTGCATGTAGTTCATGGATTTTGTTTGTAATACTTCTGATGTTAATGTTTAATATTAAGAGGTCTGATGATTTCATAGGGAAATCTGGTATGTGGTTGGTTTGGTTGCAGGGTTAGAAGGGTATGCTATCTAGACTACTGTTGGGGGCCTGGGTTAGGGTGAATATCACAGCTGAGAATAAGTTTAGATACAATGTCTAATACGGTTCTAATCATTTTGACTGTGTATTTGTCATATTTTAGGGAGATATCGGGGGTGTTTTGGTAAGAGATTATAGTAAAGTTGAGTTGCTGAATTGGTGAAATGTTACAGATGTGGGATGATATAATAATTCTTTTATGCCAAGCTTTGTGTGGGTAGTCACATGAAGTGGGATGGGAGTGGTTTGAATTATTTAGAATGGTTTAGTAAGACGTTTAATGTGTCGTTAGGGATAAGGTCAGTAAGCCAAAGCTATATAATGCTATCATTTTGAGGTAGTGATTCATTAGTAGGATAGCTTGGCGAAGCAGGTAAAATTGATATTAAAGTTAGCATCTAGTAAGCTAACCTTAGACTATTGAATTAGAAGCTGAATGTAATTGATCTGATAACCTACTTTTTCATAGATCGGGTATGCTAAGTAAAATGAGTAGTGCAGTTATTTGGTTGTGTAGAACTTGTTTGATTGGATAATGATAATTTGTGGGTGTGGTTAGTTACAAATAAATGTAGGTGTAGTGGGGTGTGTGTGAAATGGGGGTAGGGTAGGAGAGTGGCATGAGCCCGAGCATAGCAAGGGCAAAAGAAGCAGGAAGGCTCTTGTTGCAATTTGGGAATATTTTAAAAAACAAACAGCAACTTTACTAAAGGTACGTTTGTTTTTCAAAGTTCTAGGTCTGTAATAATTTCTTTATATAGCACTATAGACTGATTTTTTTAAGCTTAGATGCAAGTCAAGTAAAATAACTCAGAGAGCTCCTATTATTGTTGTTCTTTGCTCTTAAGTAGTCCTTTTTGAACTACTGGCACAGAATCTTACCTTGGATATATTGGGTTAAGGTTTAGACACCTGAGCTGATAGTTAAGATCTGTTTATTTTATGGTATTTAGTATCTTTTTAAAGTCTTTTCCTTTTTAGAACTGAGAGTAGGGTGGTGGGGAGGAGGCTAGCATCTGTCGACCCTGGTAATATGCACCCTTACAATTAAGTATAGAAGAGCAATTTTCAGTTAGAGCACCTACATTAGTTTTAAACAAAACTTTACCTTGGTTTTCAATTCATGTGCACCCTTGTTTCAGGTATGATTTATTGTTAGAAGGGATAGTGTCTGCACTCACAGAGGTGGGGAGGAACTCAGTAAGACTGGAAATTCTGCAAATAATACAGGAACATACTCCAGGGAGAACAGCTGCAGTGTATAATGGAGTTCAGAAAAATGTGATGCTGTTTTTGGACACACTGATTTCTCACAACCATCAAGTCAAATTATACTGACTCATTTCATTTGCCTGCATTCCATAGCATCTGAGGATATAGGCATGGGAGGCAACAGTGGAGGACTGTGATGAGTCAGAAGATTTGCCGAGTCTTATAGTTCAGAATAGCTTTATTCAGCCTTGTCTGACGGGTGTCATCTGCAGCATGTCACAAAAATGATGGTATGAACCAAAATAGGTTGATAGTGTTAAAGTTCAGAAATAAATAACAAAGAGTTTTACCTTTTAGTCTTGAGTCAAGAATAGCACTTCAGAATGTGCAGAGTACTTGTTTATTCCATAAACAGTGCTAGGAGATTGCCTACTAAAATTTTCAGATCAGTCTCAGGGAATAGAGGAAAATACCTCATGTATATATTTTTTCTTATCAATTTCCTGTGTGCAGAACTTTGATATAACATAGCTTTTAAAAAATAATGACATTTTTAAATATTTTATGTCCTCGCAGTCCTCACTTAGAGCTTCACGTGAACACTTGACAATATGCCTTTTAAAACATAGACTACCTGTGATTAAGATTTATTGGATTGCAACTTTTTAACATTTGATACCCCTACACACTATCTCATAGACATCCTTGCAGGGACTCATACCCCAGCCTGAGAAGGCCAGAGTGTACTGTTGATTATTCTGGTTTTCATGCCTTTCTGACACTTTTAAACATAACAACTCCTTCTGCACTTACTTTGCTGTCAACTATCTGTCAGTACAGAGAGAATACAATTTAACACACTTCAAATATAAAGCTGCTACTTATGTGAAACTATATCTTGCATAATCATGCATCAGTTTTTGAGTTTTCCTTCGACATAAACATATTATAAACATTTTATTTGACTAATTTGTAAAGAAACTACAAGTTAATATGCATTTTGTGAAGAATAAACATGAAACTTAACCTTCCATAACAATCCGCCCTCTGACACTATGAGTGCCATCCACAATTATATTTTGATTCTTCTTAATTTGATAAAATAGGCTTCATCATAATATTCATTATCTTTAATAATTTGTTCACCATTAGATGACTTTATAAGTGGCATTGCACGTGCAGATAAGTTTAAGCATTTTGTAATCACAGCCTTTAGAAAAGAAAATATTAAAACAACTACAAGAATAATACCAATTATTGTAATGATACCTTGTACTATACTAGTTCCCAGGTTACCAAATGTACTGCCCAACCATCCAGCAGCAGAGGATTAATATTTATTTTTGTTTTATTATTTTTACATAGTCAGTACAGTGATTCCTGACTCCTTCCAATTTGACGAGGTGGTGGAGGAAATGCAGCAGGGTTATAATTTGGCTGCCATTCAGTCCAGGTATCTTGGACTGTCTGCATTCACTTCTGTGGGCAATTTCCTCTGCAATGTCCTGCTTCTCCCCAATTGACATAAGATGCACAAGATGAGGCAGGAAGGGCACTGCCATCATGTTGTTGCCAAAATTCCCCTCAACCAGCACTGTTGCTAAATCCTCTAGCAATCCCTCTCCCCCTTCCACTGCCTCTGCTTCCTCCCCTTGGGGCTTCTAATTGTCATATTTGCAAAGTTAACAGCTTATCCTCAGCATCCTTTCTCCGTTTTTCCTGATACTCAGTACAGTGATTTGCAGCACTTAGTAAGGACCCCAAGTCCTTTACCTGCAGTCTATAAGCATTTGCTTTATTTGATTTTATACAGGGGCTTGAAGACCCTGCACAAAACAGCTGCAACAGCTGGCTTAGCTTGTTCTTCTGGATCTGGTATCAAACAGTGCTTTTAAGATGACTCAAATAATCTGTAGGGGCTGCCCCTTTATTTTGCTTACATGCCTGTATCTTAGACCAATTTGTCCTAACATGACACACTTCTGTAATTTTATTTAACAATGTTGTCCTTTTGTCTGTTAATGCATTCCCCGTGAGAATAAAATCCGTTATTTCAGCCTTTTCAATTAACTGTTTCTTATTTCATCTGAAGCGACTACCCAAAGCAACTGGTTTAAATCTATCAAAGTAGAGTTATAACATTCTAGCATAGTTTTTAATTCCTCCTTAAACCTTAACAGGTCTTCTATAATATATGGAAAACCTCTGCACATAGTATGCAAATCAGCAGGGGTCAAAGGGGGATGAACAAGCTTTGTTATTAGCCCCCCAGTATTTTTTAAGAGGTGCCAAAAGATCCTCTATGGAGGCAACAACCTCTTCTCTTATATGGTATATTAAATGCTAGTGATGCTGTTGGAGAGGTAGAGGCTTGCTGGAAATCAGAAGGAGAAGGTGAAACCTGTATGACTGCAGATGCCTGTTCTGAAGATGAGGTTTGAACAGGGGAACTAGGTTGAGATGTAACAGTACTGCAATGACATGGGGTCCAGCTGACAGTTGTCTAAAATGCAGGGGTCAGAGAAACAGCAGAATTTTGTACAGGAGCCACCTATACCAGTAAATGTGGGGGTAGTGGTGCAGTAGCTACTGGAGGATCATCATCCTCTTCTGAAGTTTCTGCTTTTTAGCCAACTCAGTTTCTTCCAAACCTGCCAAGACATGATAAAGGGGTCCATTTTTATTGGTCTGTACTGCCTTTTTAACATCTTTCACCTGTTGTAGCAACTTCTTGTTAGTATCCTGTAATCCCCTTAATGCTGATTCCTTTTTCCTTTTAAGAGCTTCAGTACGCCAATAATAAAATACTGCTCATTGTTCCCCACTTACCTTGTATTTTTTTTTTCAAAATACCCCTTAAATTCTCTAATTTATTTTTATTATGTTTCATTTAATGGAAATATGTCACCAGAGCAATTTTTAGTAAACTGAAACCACTCATTCAATACTTACAACTTTCCCTTCTATAATTATGATACATAAAATATGCAGGTGTTCCCTTCACAGGCATTTGGTCTTGCCTTGTTAACTTTGTTCCCATTTTTCCTATTAAGATTCACCTTGTAGATCATGGTTCCTGGTAATTCAGAATATAAAAATGACTGTATCAATTTACACACCATTCAGTGAGGAAAGGGTAAGGATTATGTTGTTGTGCAATGACAGAGGAAAGATTTCAATCAGCCTTTTTCCACAGCATCCCTTTGCTTTCTTCCCATCACAATCTCAACATTTACAGCCCCAGCATTGCAATCAGGATAACTGGATGGATAGGTACTGTGTCCAGAACTGACCACTCTTTTGGACCCTCTGAGGGTACTGTCACACAGTCACTCCTACATCCCAACATGCTATCAGGCTCATGAATTTGGTTTATCCACACACACACACACACACACACACACACACACACACACACACACACACACCTATGTCCCAGCATGCTATAGGCTCATGAACTTGATTTATCACTGCACACACCTATGTTGCAGAATGCTATAGGCTCATGCACTTGATTTAACTTTAACTTTAATATCTCTCACTTTTTTCTTTTTTTTTCCCTCTCTTTCTTTTCACTCATATATTAAACAACACAAAACATCTCTCATGCCTCTTACCTTTTAGTCTTGAGGGTACCACTCTCAACACAAGGTACCTCCTTGTGTTAATTTTCTCTTTTGATGTATGCACATACACATTAATAAACTTTTTCTTATTTTCTGTGGAGCCTCTCACTATTACTTTATATATACCTAACAAGCAAACTCAGTCATTCAACAAAACAGTTACTCACTCATTCTACTTCTTTTAACTACAATTATCTAAGAGAAGAAAAAAAAACATTTTTCACAAATCCATTTTCCCCGTTTTTAGTCTAGCATGTTTGCACACCCTGAATAGTGAACAGCTTTAGTTAGGTGTCCGTATCTCTGACTATTCTGTACAAAGCAGAGTGGAAGTCACAGAATAATTTTCAGTGCTGGGCCCTTGTAATTTATTCCACACTGCCCTGCAGCAAAACCAAAGTTTAGAATCTGAGTCACAGCACCATATGTTAAAGTTCAGAAATAAATAACAAAGAGTTTTACCTTTTAGTCTTGAGTCAAGAATAACGCTTCAGGATGTGTAAAGTACTTGTTTATTCTATAAGCTGTGCTGGGAGACTGCTTAATAACATTTTTCAGATCAGTCTCTAAGAATAGAGGAAAATACCTCATTTATATATTTTTTCTTATCAATTTCATACACACAGAACTTTGATGTAATGTAGCCTTTAACAAATAACATTTTTAAATATTTTATGTCCTCATGATCTTCGCTTAGAGCTTCATGTGAACACTTGACAATATGCCTTTTAAAACATAGATCACCTGTGCTTAAGATTTATTGGCTTGCAACTTTTTAACATTTGGTACCGGTACACACTATCTCATAGAAATCCTTGCAATGACACACCCCCCAGCCTGAGAAGGCCAGAGCATACTGTTGATTAATCTGGTTTCCACGGATATCTGGCACTTTTAAACATAACATCCTTTAACTCCTTCAGCACTTACTACTTTGCCTTCAACTATCTGTCAGTACAAACAGACAGAATACAATTGTAAGACACTTGTAATATAAATCTACTACTTATGTGAAACTATATCTTACATAGTCATGCATCTGTTTTTCAGTTTTCCTTTGACATAAACATATATTAAACATTTTATTTGACTCATTTGTGAAGAAACTACAAGTTAATATGCATTTTGTGAAGAATAAGCATGAGACTTAATAACTTTTCATAACAATAGTCTTCTTCTGTTTGGATGTATTTTATGATAAATTATAAATGAATAAATAATGCTGTTTTGCATTTAATGCACAGTAATATCATACATTCTTGCTATTCAGTTTTAAATAATATCAAGTCTGGAAGGCCAGTGGACAGAAAGGGGTTGGTTAGGTGTGTGGAGTGATAGTTTGGGTGGTCAACTGAGGGGGGCAATATGATTCAGATTGGCCCTACTTAAAGGTAGCCCCATGTTGGGAGTATACTTGCTTGCTGGCTCAGCTAAATGTAGAATATAATGTTATTTTCTCTTCAATGCACAAAACTGGAAGACTGTTGTGATGGATCTGATAGATGGCACATTTAAAGGTACCAATCTCTAGTGAGATTGTGCAGACAGAAACCATTTACAACCCACATTGTAAAGACTGAAAGGTTTTCAATGCATTTAGATTGGCACTTGATACTATGGTTGAGTAAACATTACTCTGTCATTATCAGTGGTGATTTCAATGTAGTTTTGAACTCCCACTTTAAATAAGATTCTTATAGAAGGGACACATTTGATTAGGCATAGAGGCAAATTAACAATTTGGCAATAGAAGCTAATCTTGGCATATGGTGAGCCATAGGATTGATGCAAAGGGGAGTAAAAAGACCCCCCCCCCCCAAAAAAAAAAAGACTACTCATGGAATGATACAATTTGTGCCTGCTGTATCTATAAGGTTGATCAGAAATATATTCTATGAGACTATATTTTAAATATTTATAGATACATTCAGGCCAGTAAAGCCAAAACCTCTTAAGACTTATAAAGTTAAAAGTAAACGAGTCATAAGCATTCAGAAGCCATGTAGTTTAATTACTGGTATGTCTGTAAAGGGTCATTTGCATATATCCCATTGGCCTCTCCTACAGAAGGTTTAAGGTATTACATAGTGACGTTTTTTACTGAATGGCTTGTCTGTGTGACCTTTTTACCCTTTGGTTTGGTCATTGTTTGGGATACTTTGCAGGCATCCTTATATTTATGGACATCAGGTTTGTGCCTAAGTTCTGGATTTCTAAGTTATAGTCAAACAGTCCACATATGCTGTACTGATGAGGTCATATAAAGGCCAGAACATGCATGTCTACAGCTAGTGGGGTTTGGCTTTATTGGACTGAATGTAGCCAAAAAATGTAAAAAAAGTAAACACAAACATTATGGGCATTCATTAGCCATGCAGCTGAAAACATGGTATGTCCTTATGGGATTATTTACATATAATCCATGGGCCTCTACTGCAGGAGTCTTAAGGTATTACACAGTGAAAACTCTAGCTTAACTGGGTCTATCTTCCAGCTTTTTCTGTACTATTTGGCTGTGTGACCTTTTTACCCTTTGATTTAAATGTAGTTTGGAATATTTTCCAGGTATCCTTTCGTTTAAGAACATGAGGCTTGATTCCAAGATCTGTATTTCTAAGTTATAGCCAAACAATCCACTTATGCTGTACTGGCAAGGTCATAAAAAAGGACGAAACATGCATGTCTACAACTAGTGGGAGTGGGCTTTATTGGTCTGAATGTATCCATGAAGATTTAAAAACTGAAAAGTAAAACATCATGAGTATTAAGAGGTCATGCAACTGAGACAGTGGCATGTCCTTAAGGGGTTGTTTGACTTTATATCCCATGGGCCTCAACTACAGGTAGTCTAAGGTATACTACTGGTGCTTTAATGAATGAAGAACTCAATGAAGACTCAAGCATGGCTGGGTCTTTCTTGCAGTCTTTACTGAATGGTTTGTCTGTGCGACCTTTTTTACATTTTGGTTTTGTTGTTTTATAAGTACAAACATATTATCTACAGCCAATACTTAACAACATTTGTGATATCCATGATCTAATAACTTGCAACACTGACCAGATAATATGTCTTACCCATTGTAGGTATGGGGGATTTTATGCAGGCAACATTTCTCAATATTTTAGGGTGCATATCAGAGAACATTTTAGTGACTTTAGATGTAAAACATGAAGTAAACTTCTAAATAGAATAAAGCCACCATAGTGTTTCTGTTTGTTTTACATATATTTATAAGATGAGGAATTCTAATTTACTTCTGGGTTTATATAATGTGTTAGACAGAAGTGAGCAAAACATTGGTTGTAAACATGGGGTCTTAGTTCTCTTCTGATCTGAATGAATCTTTTTTTAGTAGAATAAATGTTGCTCATCTAATTATTCATTTGTTTGCTTATACTTTTCTGTGATGATCAGATGCCTTTATTTTTTGGTTGTATTTTGTTTATCGTAGTATAGATACTTTAGAATGTGATCTTTACTTCAGCCACTAGATGTCAACAGCACATTTCATATTTAAAGCACTTCTATATCTGTATTTTATATTATATAAGTATTGGGACTGTTTAGATATTATTTATTGCCATCTCTTAATGTTGTTTGTAATTTTGGTCACATGACTTATTACTTGTTTCTCACAGTTTAAATGAGGGTGATGGGTGGTGGATCTTTTATAACTTAAGCCATTTGTATACTGAAACCAGTCTTATGGACCTTTAGATCCTAATTATATAATAAACTGTTTCCCCTACATACTTTTGGGCTGGTGATTTTTGTTGTTTCTGGTTTCCTTTTTCCCAGTTGTCTCACACTATAATTCACTTAACTTATTTTCCCTAGCACTTCAAAAGGTCTTGCCACTTTGCTTAGATCTTGTTTTCATAAATGGATACTAATACAAGTATCCTATCTTCTTCTTTTAACTTTCTCAGGTAAACATTCCTGTTTTATGTTCTCAGTTCTGCCTGTTGTCCCTTTCCATATATTCTGTCACTCCTGTCAACACAGTTCTTAACCTATCACGCAGATCTGAAAATGTCTTATCACACATTTAAATGAGATGTCTTCTTCTGCCGGTGTATCTAGGCAAGCTTTCTGGATGACTGCCATACAGCAGTTCAAATACTGTTAATCCATTTGAGGCTTGGGGTACTAATCTTAGAGCAATGAGAAGACATGGTAGCAGATGGCCCCAGTTTTTTTCATGTCTCTCTGTCTATATATATATATATATATATATATATATATATATATATATATATATATATATATATATATATATATATATATATATATATATATATATATAAATATATAGTCTTTCATAACATAAATGTTAAAGTTTTGTTAAAGCTTCCAACTGGTCCATCTGTTTGGGTGTGGTATGAAGATAATATTAGTTATATAATTTTAAAGTACTGACAAAGTCTCCACCAGTTCCTGGATGCCATGTCAACACATGCCGGTGAGCATGTATATTTCCCCAACACCTGTGAGGCGTTGGCTAGCAATATGCATCTCTTCCACCAAATAGCAGAATACCCTATGGTAGTGGGTGCTATAGACTGCATGCACATACGCATCAAAGCACCTCCCTGTGAGCGGGGTAGGGTCTACATCAACCGCAAGGGCTTCCCCTCCATCAACTGCCAGGTCATGTGCGATACCCAGGGTATTATAATGAATGTGTGTGCTGGCTGCCCTGGAAGCTATCACGATTCCCACATCTGGCATCTGAAGCAGCTGCACCAGAGATTTGCCAGTGGGGACATCCCTTATGGTCACCTAGTGGGGGATGCTGGTTACACACTGGAGCCATGGCTGATGACACCCATCAGAAATGCACACACACCCGAACAAGAACTCCATAATGAGGCACACGCACAGACCAGAGTTGTAACAGAGCATGTGTTTGGGATGCTCAAGTCACGATTCCGGTGCCTGGACACATCCGGTGGAGCCTTGCAGTACTCCCCAGCTACATGTACTCAAATTGCCATCGTATGTGCCATGCTACACAATATGATCTTGCAGAAACAACTGCAGCAGGAACAGCACGGGGCAGAGCCACACATCCCCCCACCATTGCCAAGGCCTGCACAGGCACAGAGTGACTCAGAGGAGGAACAACCTGAGCCTGCCCCAGTAGGCAGAACAAGGCATGCCCAGTATGCCCTGGCCTTGGTAAAGAGGCAACGCATAGCAAATACACTGACACAGGAGGGACCCAGTGAATGACACCTCTCTCTGACTCACACATACAATAAAAGGGATGCCAAATATGACACTACCTGTGCTCAACCAAGTATAGGGAGTGTACTATGTGCATCCGACATAGGCAGTCCTCCAGCACCATCCTCAATACTGGCACACCCACAAGGTAGGTCACTCTCCTTACCAATTGCTGAATGAAGGAGTATGTGTTGTTACCTGTATCTATGGTATGGATGTGAGGATGCAAGGGAATCGGGTGGCTGACTGGGATGCCAGCAGATAGTAGATACCTATAGTGGCAGCATGAGATCTGTAACAAATACTGGTGTCACCATAGTAGCCAGTACTGCACATGGTGACAAAACCCACTGCAGGAAATGTGCTGGGCCACATGTGTGTCCATATGACACACACATGCCAGTCATGCAGGTTTGCATACCCAACAACAGTCTCAGCCAGCAGGATAGGTGTAGACAAACACAAACAAAGGATGTGCTAAGGCCTCTGAATGATGCCTATGGGTAACCCCCCCCAGGCCTACACTGACAGACTACATCAGGTCAGGCAGTGGGATGTTAGTTCTGGAGGGTAGGAAGGTCAGAAACTAATATATAGGTCAATCAAACCTAAGACCTGTAGTACACTGATATGCCTCTAGCCAGCATGATAGGTTAGAAAACAGAATGAAATGGAGTACCTGACATACCAGTACAGTCATAGCAAATGTGTACAAGTGTCAGGTGTGTCCCTCCATCCTATGTAGAAATAGTCAGGTGTGCCCCCCAATTTTGTGTAGACATGTAGAAACAGTCAGGTGTGCGCCACCCACTCCTATGTAGAAATGTAGTTAATGGTCTGGTGTGCCCTCCCAATCCGATGTACACATGTTTTAACAGTCAGGTGTGCCCCCCCAAAAATCCTATGTAGACATGTAGTAACATGTATGTGTAGGTATAATACCAGTGGAGCACAGATGACCAGAGGTGGCCAAGGTAGCAGGATAGATTGTAGCATTTGTACAATATGCAGGTATGTGTGTGTTAGGACATTGTGTGTTTCATATTGTGTGAGAGTGGTCAGTTTGCATGCATGTTGAGGTTTGACCAGGTGGCCATTGCCCACTATTGCCAATGGCAGGGCCAAGTCCTCACAACTGCAGTGCCAAAGACAATTCCCCCCAGTATAACACATGCTAGCAGTAAGCCATTGTAAATGTATGGTGGTAATATGTGTCAACATCTGAAAGATGGACATGGCATGACTGTTGGGCTAGATATACAAGAAGTACACAGGGAAAAGTACCCAAGACATATAGTATATAATGTGTAACCATGAAATGGACACACCCTTGGAATTGTGCATACAGGTATGCATCACATTATCTGGGCTTGTAGTAGGGAATACTGATGTCATCTGGCCAAACACTTGCCGATCACAAAGGTGATATGACTGATGTATTGGGAAACAGCTGATGTCCCTGCACAAGCCAGCATAACTGGAATGCCCCATGCATATCTGTGAGTCAGATACAAGTAGTGTCCATAGCACATATGCACCCAGCTCACCCAAACACCACCCACAGGTACCTCTCTGGTCATATCCCTGCTGTTGGGAATGGGTACAATATGACCCCCACCTGTGTATGACAATAGCAAAAGAATGCAGCATGCAGTGCAGGTGTCCCATGCAGGTGTGTCCCTAGCTGTAAGTAGCATCCTGCCAGCATTCACACTACCTGATCAATACTGATAGACAGTATTGGCATGAACACCTAGCACACTTACCCTGTCACCCCAAGGGAATATACTGTATGGCAGTCTGGGACTGTAGGACTGACAGAATGCAATGGCCTGCTACAGCTGGCCTACATCACCACCAAATGGCTTACAGGCCTCTGCCAAAGGCCTGTGTCTCACCCGTACTGCCAATGTATGTTATGTCATGGACGCCCAAATAACAACATAACACACTCCACATAAGCCATATGCAAGGCCATGCGGGAAAACCACAGTAACATGTCCACTATGTCCCATTACGTGAACTGTGGACCAACACCAAAACACAGCTGTGATGAGGTGATAACTTTAGGGAAAGTATCAGAGAATGTGTGCATAATGTATGGAAGATGATAGAATAATGGGGGGGGGGGGAGCATGGGCAGCATGCAATGTGCAAGGTCCGACACACAGCTGTGTGCACATACTATCCCTGGCTGCAAACACAAAAATGGTTGGCTACAAACCTGCCCATACACCACAATAGGGGTAATGTCCTGACTTATGACCCCTGCCTCTGGGTAACCTGTGTGAATCTGTACAGCTGTGAGGTATTGCCACAGCAAGATAAGGTCATACTGTCATGTCGATGGATGTACAAGTATGGGATCCTCTGCCAGCCCTGTACCAAGGTGCTGAACTGGATACACAGACCCAACAGCAAGTGTCTGCAGCTCCCCCTCCAGAATGGCATTACTGTCCATGAATATGTAGTTGTTTGCCCACAATACTGGACACAGCTGCATTCACCCTGTGCTCCCCAGGATATCACTGTGAACAAGAATGTCCAGCTGACAGTACTTGAGGACATAAAACATCACAGTGTATAACAGTACACATGTCTGAATATCTCTGCTAACACCAGTACTGTGTAGCAGAAGCAGCACAGACACAATCACCTACAGTACACACTATCCCTTACACATGTCGACCCCATATTGCCAAATGATCTACAGATATCCTGCAGAAACAGTTTACTACCTGTAGGTGTAGAACGCAAAGGTCTGCACTGGAGTACAAACTACCTGGAATGGATACACACATTCAATACAGAAGGGCATACTGGGCATGCTCACACACACAAACAAATGAAGCCCATGTCTGCCAACAACAGTGGATCATCGATATCTGACAGTTGCAGATGCTAGTGCATGCACTCCTCAGTATGTACCTGTCATGCTTTGCACACACATTGGATAGGAATACAGACATATATCCAAGGACAACACACTATAATATGCAAAAGTAGACATACATAGATGTGTGGAAGAGAGTGACAGTGACAAAGAGCCTTCCATCATGAGGCCTGTCCCACCCAGCACACAGCCAAATGGCTACAAACACATGATGTGTAAATGTCACTCACTGTAGAAATTAGCCACTGGTATCTGTCAGTATTACAGACTCTGTGGTGCAAGTGCTAGCTGTGCAACATGACTGTACAAGGTAGTAGTCATCTAGCAGTTGTATACATGTACCTGCAGAATATAAACCTGTGTGTGCCTGCATGTGGTGTGTCTACCTCTAGATGAATGGGTTATGGCCCATGCACACACACTGCCCTCCCCATAGCCCTACTATGACAAGCCTGCTGATGTCATCCACTTTGAAATACATCTTTGGGAAAGGAGTAGCCCAGTAATCTCTGTGGCTCATCCTATAACTGCGTAATGCTGTAGTGTAATAAACTAGCTAGGTAGGCATTCTAATCCCATACATAACAACTGTGTGTCTGTGTAGGGGGCAATGCTTTTTAGGCTAGTCACACTCACTGTGAAATACACCTTTGTGAAAGGAGTAACCCAATAATCTCCGTGGCACGTCCTATAACTGAGCAGTACTGTAATGTGATAAACTAATTAGGAAGGAGTTCTAATCCCAAACATGGCAACTGTGTGTGTGTGTGTGTGTGTGTGTGTGTGTGTGTGTGTGTGTGTGTGTGTGTGTGTGTGTGTGTGTGTGTGGGTGTGTGTGTGTGGGTGTGTGTGTGTGTGTGTGTGTGTGTGTGTGTGTGTGTGTGTGTGTGTGTGTGTGTGTGTGTCTTTGTCTATGTAGGGAGCAATGCTTTTTAGGCTAGTCACTCTCAGTACAATTCAAATGCCCTACTTTGCCAAGGCTGTGGATGTCATTCACTGTGAAATACACCTTTGGGAAAGATGTAGCCCAGTAATCTCTGTGGTGTGTCCTATAGCTGTGTAATGCTGTAGTGTTATAAACGAGTTAGGCAGAATTTCTAATCCCAGACATGGCAACTGTGTGTGTGTGTGTGTGTGTGTGTGTGTGTGTGTGTGTGTGTGTGTGTGTGTGTGTGTGTGTGTGTGTGTGTGTGTGTGTGTCTCTGTCTGTGTAGGGAGCAGCGCTTTTTAGGCTAGTCACACTCACTACAATTCAAATGCCCTACTTTGGGAAGCCTGCTGATGTCATTCACTGTGAAATACACATTTGGGAAAGGCGTAGCTAAGTAATCACCATGGTGCGTCCTATAACTGTGTAATGCTATATAGTGTGATATAGTACTTTGGTATGGGTTCTATTCCCACACATGGCAAGTGTGGATGTTTGTGTGTGTGTGTTTCTTTGTCTGTGTACGGTGCAATGCTTTTGAGGTGATTCACAGTCACTACAACCTCCAATGACCTTCTTTGGCAAGCCTGCTGATGTCATACCCAGTGAAATACACCTTTGAGGAAGGAGTACTCCAGTAATCTCCGTGGCACATCCTGTAACTGCATAATGCTGTAGTGTAATAAACTAGTTGGGTATGAGTTCTAATCCCAGACATGGCAAGTGTGTTTGTGTGTGGGTGTCTGTGTTTATCATTCGTATCCTGTGTGAAGGTGGCTTTGCATGTGTAACAACTGGACTCATTGTGGAGTGGGTTTTGCAAATTTATTATATGGTGGCCCTATTATATGTCACAATGTCCATGAATATGTAGTTGTTTGCCCACAATACTGGACACAGCTGCATTCACCCTGTGCTCCCCAGGATATCACTGTGAGCAAGAATGTCCAGCTGACAGTACTTGAGGACATAAAACATCACAGTGTATAACAGTACACATGTCTGAATATCTCTGCTAACACCAGTACTGTGTAGCAGAAGCAGCACAGACACAATCACCTACAATACACACTATCCCTTACACATGTCGACCCCATATTGCCAAATGATCTACAGATATCCTGCAGAAACAGTTTACTACCTGTAGGTGTAGAATGCAAAGGTCTGCACTGGAGTACAAACTACCTGGAATGGATACACACATTCAATACAGAAGGGCATACTGGGCATGCTCACACACAAACAAATGAAGCCCATTTCTGCCAACAACAGTGGATCATCGATATCTGACAGTTGCAGATGCTAGTGCATACACTCCTCAGTATGTACCAGTCATGCTTTGCACACACATTGGATAGGAATACAGACATATATCCAAGGACAACACACTATAATATGCAAAAGTAGACATACATAGATGTGTGGAAGAGAGTGACAGTGACAAAGAGCCTTCCATCATGAGGCCTGTCCCACCCAGCACACAGCCAAATGGCTACAAACACATGATGTGTAAATGTCACTCACTGTAGAAATTAGCCACTGGTATCTGTCAGTATTACAGACTCTGTGGTGCAAGTGCTAGCTGTGCAACATGACTGTACAAGGTAGTAGTCATCTAGCAGTTGTATACATGTACCTGCGGAATATAAACCTGTGTGTGCCTGCATGTGGTGTGTCTACCTCTAGATGAATGGGTTATGGCCCATGCACACACACTGCCCTCCCCATAGCCCTACTATGACAAGCCTGCTGATGTCATCCACTTTGAAATACATCTTTGGGAAAGGAGTAGCCCAGTAATCTCTGTGGCTCATCCTATAACTGCGTAATGCTGTAGTGTAATAAACTAGCTAGGTAGGCATTCTAATCCCATACATAACAACTGTGTGTCTGTGTAGGGGGCAATGCTTTTTAGGCTAGTCACACTCACTGTGAAATACACCTTTGTGAAAGGAGTAACTCAATAATCTCCGTGGCACGTCCTATAACTGAGCAGTACTGTAATGTGATAAACTAATTAGGAAGGAGTTCTAATCCCAAACATGGCAACTGTGTGTGTGTGTGTGTGTGTGTGTGTGTGTGTGTGTGTGTGTGTGTGTCTTTGTCTATGTAGGGAGCAATGCTTTTTAGGCTAGTCACACTCACTACAATTCAAATGCCCTACTTTGGCAAGGCTGCGGATGTCATTCACTGTGAAATACACCTTTGGGAAAGATGTAGCCCAGTAATCTCTGTGGTGTGTCCTATAGCTGTGTAATGCTGTAGTGTTATAAATGAGTTAGGCAGAATTTCTAATCCCAGACATGGCAACTGTGTGTGTGTGTGTGTGTGTGTGTGTGTGTGTGTGTGTGTGTGTGTGTGTGTGTGTGTGTGTGTGTGTGTATGTGTGTGTCTCTGTCTGTGTAGGGAGCAGCGCTTTTTAGGCTAGTCACACTCACTACAATTCAAATGCCCTACTTTGGGAAGCCTGCTGATGTCATTCACTGTGAAATACACATTTGGGAAAGGCGTAGCTAAGTAATCACCATGGTGCGTCCTATAACTGTGTAATGCTATATAGTGTGATATAGTACTTTGGTATGGGTTCTATTCCCACACATGGCAAGTGTGGATGTTTGTGTGTGTGTGTTTCTTTGTCTGTGTACGGTGCAATGCTTTTGAGGCCATTCACAGTCACTATAACCTCCAAAGACCTTCTTTGGCAAGTCTGCTGATGTCATACCCAGTGAAATACACCTTTGAGGAAGGAGTACTCCAGGAATCTCTGTGGCACATCCTGTAACTGCATAATGCTGTAGTGTAATAAACTAGTTGGGTATGAGTTCTAATCCCAGACATGGCAAGTGTGTTTGTGTGTGGGTGTCTGTGTTTATCATTCGTATCCTGTGTGAAGGTGGCTTTGCATGTGTAACAACTGGACTCATTGTGGAGTGGGTTTTGCAAATTTATTATATGGTGGCCCTATTATATGTCACAATGTCCATCTTACAAGGATAACAGATGTGAAATAGCCGAGAGGCTGTAGTGGCAATCCATACTCCTACATGTGACATCAAGGCCTGGCAAACAAAGTTAGCAACCCTTGTATTACACAGAGAACACTTTCAACCCATGTCTCATACACAAACACACTTGCCTAGGCAACAACTGCTATGTTGGTAGTACCCTGCAATTTGTTAAATTTTAAATTTGCCATTTTAAATTTGGCATATTAGAGCACATTAAACACAACCCAAAGGGAGGTAATAGGAAAGAAACTTTGAGTTACAGAGAAGTATGGTGGCAACTTTTTACCGATGCTTCAAATTCACCAGGGTTGAATGAAAATATATCGATTAAACCTATTTTAGTGAGCAGAATATTAAGAATGTAAGAAATGAAACCTGGGCTAAAATTTAACAAATTTAACAAATATAAACATATATTACACATGCAACATATTTAGAATGATGGATAAATGTCACAACTATTAGAGGAACCTTCCACGAGAGGTTAAATAATAAAACTGAACAATAAATTTGTCGATGCACACTCAATTAATAATTTGAGAAATTATAGGTTATTTTATAAATCACAGTGTGGGGAATTCAAACACTAAAGGATTTATAAATAATAGATTTATTAATAACAGATTTTTATTTTTTATTTAAAATAGTTGTACTATTTAATATTTTTATTATACTTATAGAGTGAATTGTATAAAATGGGTTACAGTACATAAGAAAAGAACAAGCGGGAATGTTTATATAACATTTTGAGAGTGCCCAGAAAAAATGGAGTGATATTACTTTAAGGGCAGCAATAAGATTCTGGTGCCAAAAAAGTTATTTAAACTCTTGAGCACCAAAGTACTATTGTTCTGAAGAAGCCTACATACAGTAGGTGAAAGCGCTTAACCTGTTTTTAGTTGTTGGAAGTTTTTACATTAATTTTACAATTGGATGTTTTATTGTAAAAATACGGCGAGTTTGTAACTGCATTAAACGTTTGTTCAGGAGTCTGTACTGTGTTTCCTCTGTGCTTTCATGTTGTTTCACAGAGAAGATAACCTTTGTACATATGTCATGCAGGAAGATGTGCATATGTTCTGTACACCATTATTTATTGACATCATATCTGATAACAAACCAGTGAGATATCAGCCTGCTACACATGTTATGTACTGTAGAGGTTATATTTGAGGACATAACCTGGGCATTTGGTGGTTGTGTGTACAGTACTGAGGTCTGTGTACTTATGGTGATTGTCGACAGTGTGAGTATTGCAAATATGTACCTTGGTCTGTGTACAGACTGGGGTAGATGTCATTGTTCTTGGTCCTGTTCTATCTGATGTTACATGCTGCTCCAGTGTATGGTACCCTATCGTACATGTTGGTAGGGCCAAACACACACATGTCCCATAACACAGACAGGCATCGGAGCACACTGTGTAGTGGCCCAGTATATGTAGGGTTAGTGTGTGAGTGGCACATATGAGGATGATGTTGATCAGACAGTCCATATACTGTAATATTAAGCTAGCTTACCATATGTGGCTGTGGCTGTGTTCACATTGGTTGTGGTTATGCACTTTCACACAGGTGTCTGTTACTCTGTCCTGTAACATGCCTGTAGAGCCGGCTATATTTGCATGTACATGTGTATTCCCCATAAAAAATGTAGGCCAGTGTTGTGGCAGTCTGCCTGTAGCCTGCACAGTGTTTTGTTACATGCCTAGCAGCTTAGTGTACTTACCCAGTGTGATGTTATGTCCAGATATTTGCCAGATGTACTGCTGCTGGGCCACCATAACTGTCATGTATTTCTGAGAAAGCAGTGGGATGCTGTACAGATGTATGTCACTAACTAGTGGATAGTATGTAGCCAGGTGACCTCTGCACCAGCAGTTATTATGTGTCAGGACAGACAGGAGTGTGTGAAGGCATAACCTATGCGGGCAAATGTATTCCAATATTTACGTGATATACCCATCCATATAGCTGTTAACATCCACATTGTCAGGCTTGGTCCACATGTCTTGCACTAAGGGGTTCTGTGTATACTTCTGGACTGACTAGAGTGTGTCAGACTGTTCACATTTATTGGCCATATCTCTGCTGTAGTCCACAGGATCATTACTGTGCTAGCAGTGGTACTGTACTATGATGTCCTTAGGATGTCTGTCAGTAGCCAATGGCGCACATGTTAAAAACAGATGTGACCTCCCACACACAACATGTCTGTTAAGTCAACCCCTATTACAGTAGCAACAGTCTACATATATACCTGCAATACATGCCTGACATGCCCTTGCACTAAGAGGTTGGGACTACTGGGGCTGAGGTAGGACTCCACTCCATGTTCTGGACATATGGTGAACATATATGTATATATAATTATCCATATATCTATATAGATATGTATACATACACATATCGGCATACATAGATGGATATGTATATGTACATATATATATATATATATATATATATATATATATATATATATATACATATAAACACTCAAATATATACATATACACATCAATATATGTCTACACATATACAGATAGAGATACATATGCAAATATACTTATGGATATCTACATATATATTGACAGTAATAGGTATATCAGGATAGATATGTATGCACATATAGTTATAGATATCTACATATATATCTACATAAATCGGCATATCTGTACACATAGGATGTGCATACATATATAGCTATATATGTGTGTGTATATATATATATATATATATATATATATATATATATATATATATATATATATACATATATATATATATACAAAGAGATCTACACATGGCCATATATATGATGCACTATACAGATGTGTATACAGACATATGTACGAATATACATCTGTGTGTACATGTAGACATATATCAAAATATGTATATGTATATATCCATATTCCTGTCATGGGTAAACATCATGGTTGTGTATACCCTCCCAGATGCATCTCACCGTATGTATCTGATATGTGTACATTATGATAAAACAACATATGTGATGCAATAGTCATATTAATAACAAGTACCACACAATTGTTCAATACTATTCAATATGTGTATTAACATATATATTGGAAAAACAACAACTGTCTTCACAGTAGTCATGGTGTAGTGATTAAGTGTTGTGACTATAGTGTACAGGGTCATGGGTTCAAGACCTGCAAGGGCTGTTCATTTTCTTTCTGGGCAGAACATGGGCTGTTGGATACAGAGTGGTTAGGGCAGTTTTGAGCAGCTTTAAGCATGTTTGCATGGGTTTGCATGAAGGTATGCTGTGCTAAGCTACAAATAATCTTACGGGCGCTTACACAGTGTAGGCTTTGCTTATCAGTGCGCAAATCAGTTTAGCTGTTATAGTGGAGCAATGTTGATACCTGCTAAGCATGGCTTAGCCCTGACAGCCAGTTCATACCACCCAGTCTGATAACATAGCAGGGTAATGACATCTGTAATAAGTGTGTGTAATGCCATGTACAATACATTAGCCTATGTGCTGTCATTACAGTAGCAAGGGGTGTGAGTGTTATGTCTGGGACACAGAAGTGCTATCCATGTGAATGTATTACATACAGGGATAGTAGTCCAGGGTACGTGCTAGCACACTGGCATGTAGTGTATCATGGTGGTACTACTGTTGACAGTGCTTTCCCAGGCAAGAGTAGAGTGCTAAATGTAGTACTGACAACAGGCATACCTGCAGGCATATTAAACCACCAAGAAGGAAAAATAGTCCAAGAAACGACTCAGCCAGTATAGCCAAAGAATTTATTTTATAGTACCAACAGTTGATGTTCCTGCAGGCATAGCTGGACTCTGAGGCCTCCCTGTTGTATCCCTGGTGTGTGAGGTGTGTCACAGTATCCCCTACTGGATAATGATCCAACATGTGGAATGTAACTGTAGACTACTATCTGTACAACACATGTTAGTGAGGGCTTCCAACATGTAGTTATGGCATACATATTATTATTGTCAAACATCTATCTGTCAACACATTCATCCTACTGCATAGTTAC
The DNA here is from genome assembly GCF_019279795.1 of Protopterus annectens. Classification (NCBI taxonomy): domain Eukaryota; kingdom Metazoa; phylum Chordata; order Ceratodontiformes; family Protopteridae; genus Protopterus; species Protopterus annectens. The sequence goes on along the minus strand of NC_056737.1, from coordinate 741,121,035 downwards.
TTGCCAAGCTGATGCCTGTCAGTCCCTGTGCATATGTGCAGATGGCAGGTATCCAGCTGGGGTATGTACAAGCAACCTATGCTTAATTGAAACTGACATGTCTGCCCAGCTGTGTATGAACTGGCACATATAGGAGACAACACCCTGTATGCACCACATGCCATGGGTACCTCCACTACACTACCACAGTCAACAGAACATGCTTGGGTACAGGTCTCCATCACAGACACTAACCATGTGTTGTAATACATGTTGCATACATGTCAACTTGATCACCTCAGTGGCCATGTGCAGGAGGCACCCAGAGGATTGGCTGATGCATGTCACTCTCAACCTGAGGGTCACCACAGTGGTGTATGTCAATAGATTGAATGCTGCCACATGGCAGGTGGCAAGATACCACTATACAGACATCCCCTACATAATCCATCTCTCCATGGACAATAGCTAGGTACACAGCTATGAGCACCTGCAGCGATGCACCCCAGTACTAACACATGTGTACGTGTGCATTACTGAGTATAGCAGTGTCTGTGTGTTAGCACACCTGTACTTGGGAATTCCATGAGGGCCTTCCAAACCACCACAACACCCATTGCCATAGTCAGTTGTGGCTGCTGCTATATGGGACATTACATATACCCTGTTACGCTCCTCTCCATACCAGCTACATGAGACTTACAGTACCAGCACAACAGTGTTGCACAAATGGGTTGATAGGCATAGGATACCCTTTGAGTTCCGGAAAGTGTGTGTATGTGTGCATGTCCGTATATCTGTAGAGTACAGCATTCCGAGGCCACATACTTCTATTACAATACCCGTTGCCACACAGTAGTACAGATAATGTTGTTGCTGCCCATAAGTGAGGCATGACAATGCAACACCCTACTATGCCTGTGGCATGTACATTAGATACATATCCCTGTAGTACCATTGTTGGGATATACAATGGGTTGTATTGCAGTCATGGGCAATGTGTGATGGTGAGTATGTCAGAGTGTCATCATGGTTTTCAGGGAGCACAATATCCACTGGGGGATGTGGGTGCTGTGTACACTGTCATTACACCAAGGTACACCCGGTATATGTCCCATGTACCACTTTATGGTTACCACTGTCACCATCAACCATACAGGTAACTAATACCACAATCCAGCCCAGTTATGCATGTGCTGTGTGCAGCCTTCCTGTAACAAATTGGGCATACAGTCAAGTTAGTTAGCAGCGATAGGCCCAGGTCTCTTGGACGTGTGTTTGCCTGTTATGTGTCTGTTAATGTGTATATGAAGGTATGTCACACTATGTATTGTCTATATACACCCATTACATCCCCCATTAGCATACTGTACATGTCTGGGGATGTTCTGCATGTAACATGTAACTTGGAACACACCTCAACCTAAATGCTGTGTGGTGTGTACAATGAAAGCCACACACTTCAATAGCACTACATACCTAGGTAGGGGTCTAGTCCCAGTGTTGCCAAGTAAGAGTGTGCATGTATGTGGATGGGTCTTCATCAGGTTGCAGATTATACATGTCCCAGCGGGGCACCTGTCCATGTGGCACAGGCAATAACTGTTATACAAACCTGTGACATGTGTTCAACTGCACCCCAGGTATGTCACAGCCATGGTGTCACCACAATGCCATAACCTGTTGTGGAATATGACTGCAGACTGTCCTCATGTTGACACATGTAGACCTACAACACAAATGGATAACATTATGGAGACCATAATCAACCAGTGTTACTAACAGCTATAATGCATCATTGCTGGATGGCTACACTACCTGACATGCATGCATTAAACTTTACTCCTAACAACACGTTACACTGCAGTACTTTGGTACACTGTAGTACAGTCACCATGTGCAACAGAAGCATATTAGCCTGTCCCTACATGGATGTTATGGATGACAGGGATGTGGCACAGGTATCATCATATGTACAGGGTGTGTTGCTGGTTTGACAGAGGCTGAGGGTGGGCCATACATTTGACACTATGTGTGTGGGTGAGGGGTGTAATGAGGTGAACTGGGTGTGGTGATGTGGTGTGTGTAAGTATGGGGTTGCCCTAGGTGTGTTTGTACAGTGTGTAGGTATGCATGCACACAGTTCTGCCATGTGGCTGCCCTACACAGGTGTTTATGGACAGCTGCAGACCATACCTGACAGGGTGTGCATTTCACTGCCTCTGGCCACGGACATGTGGACTGTGCCTGCCAGGGGTTCTATGAGCACATCCAGGTACAGGCCTCGATGCGCTACTCTCCCCTGATGATGACAGATGTCTGCTGGAACCAGGTCCCTCGCTGGGACTGGCCAGGACCACATGTTCATGGCCTGCTGTGGTGTGGTGTGGAAAGCGGCCCCCACAGTGCCAGGGCTGGTACTGCCACTATGGGAGCCCCAGGGTGTCCTAGCACATCCACGGTGACTGCCAGCTGTTGGCATTGCTGACCTACGTCCACGCAGCTGTCACTGCACTCCCACCACACATTCAAGCACGGACAAGCCACAGTCAATGATGGCCATCATCTCACCAGACCGTCTATCCATGAGCTCGGTATAAGCACGGATTGCACCAGACAGTTCATGGAAGTTGTCACTTGCAGATGTGAGAGCAGCCCTCTGCAGCCTCAGGCCATGTCTGGTGTAATGTTCCATACATGCCTGCACCACCATGACAGCCTGAAACATGCACCTGCTGGTACCAGTTGTGGCACGTCTGCCAGGGGCATGATGACCAGCGGCCCTACCATGAGCACCCTGGGATATCTGCCTATGTGGTGCCCTGCTGGACATCCGGCTATGCCTGCTGTGACCAGACACAGTAGGTATGGTTACCACACTCTCCTGTGCACTGCCACCAAACGCCATCTGTTCCTCCACTATGGCCACTGGTGATGGAGTATATATAGGCCCCAAAACTGTGTGCAGGGTTGGGGTGGCTAAAAGGGGGATGTCAAATGATGGTGCTGTTTCAGCCCCTGACAACCCTACCTGTGCTTCAACAGTACTATCATCATCTTTGGTGTCTGCATGGACACCAACATCAGATGACATGCAGGAGGGACCCTGACCCACCTCGCCACCTGTGGGGGAAAACAAGAAATGCACTTTAAGACCTGTACAGCATTGCATAACAGTACACACACACACACACACACACACACACACACACACACACACACACACACACACACACACACACACCTTAATACCTACCTGTCCATGACTTCACAGACAGTCCCACGTTTATTCCCATGTGTGCATCACACGGTAACATACACTCATTAATACCACTCATTAATGTATCATTCCTCTAAATGCCTAGACAAGTGATCACAACACAAGACCTGTTACTCCATTACCTCTCTGACCTGAGTGGAGTGGTTTTACATGGCCTCACAGCTGTCATTCAGTGTTCACCCTGTGTATGTCTGGACATCGTGAGCATGGCCCCTATACGTGAGGGGCTACTATGTTCACTCCATAATATCATGCACTAGAGTGTCATGTGTAAGTATTGCTCAGTACATGCCAGATATGCTGCTCAATCAACCTATCATGTGACAAATGTAATATATGGATACACTCCCTGGTGTTGTCATAGTAATTCCCCAATGCATCTGTAGTGCTGCATACATGGGTTGTCAGTCACCTCTCTGCTGAATGCGATATTAAGGGTATACCTGGTGTCTACCTTCCCTCCCAATGCATGTTCAATGCTACAGACCTTATCATACTATCAGCTGTCCTGTGATTACATACATGACAAGTATTCCTGGTGTGTCATGTGTCAGTCCATGTCCATGTACTGCACGATCCCAAAGGGAAGTACTGCTGTATGAACAACCCCACAATCACACATGTGCATACATGGACACCCACACAAACACACACACACATGCACACACACATCCTACATGCATCACCCTCCTTCCACTTCACTAGAGTGACCCTACAGACAAAATAACCACCCACCAAGACACAAACACATACAGGTGATGTTGCACAATGATAGTACACACAGTCCTCCTATTACCCATCTGTCAACATGCATAACATCTGGTACAAAACAGCATGCAATGCAGTTATAGTCAATCTATGCTAGCAACAGTATACATGTGTGTGATGCATGTGCTGTGTTAGTGATGCCCCTTCCCCTGGATACCACTGCACCCATGTGTACAGTATTGCTGTGCACCTGTTCTGCACCCTGCCATGTACTGTGCACCAAACCTTACAGGTGTACAATCCATTGCTGAATGTGTAGTACTGTGTCAGTTATGTCTGTTCTAATGCTCACAGCCCCTATGTTTTTCAGCAACACATACCTGGGATGATATGTGGACAGATGGCATTTGTGAATGCCTGATGTCTGGTTTACAGATCTCAACATCAGCGGACCATGTATGACCAATCCAATACTATTACACTGACAACCATCAGAGCATACTGTGGGTATGGGGAGTGTACACACCCTTATTGATATGACACACCCTTCCTTGAACTGCGATGGGACCACATCACCACATATATTAACAGTACATGAGCCCAATATGTGACATATGTCCTGTACATTCACATGCAGTGTTTACTGAATGTGTTAGGTGTGCAGATGCTGACCGCGATACATACATTCTGTGTGTGCATATGTGTGCACACCCTGATCATGATGGTTTGTTGCACCTATTCTTATGTGTACTACAGCAGTCACTACTCCTGGCTGGGGTATACTAGCATAGGCCATCTGCATTTTCCAGTGTATGTCCCATCTACCCTACACATGTCCCCCAAATCTGCATGATTGCAAGGTCTACTTATGTGCACATCCTTTGGTGTTCACACACTGCCGTCACTATTGCTGTGAGGGTAGGGTTATGTCTGCCACAATTCCTGAACCTGTATGCAGCTACAGCTATTCTTAGCATCCTTAGGATCCCTGCTGCAGTGCACTGATATGTCATGCTGACACCCCCTCCCCACCTTCAGTCTTTTTGAAGATGCTGACAAGTAAGGCCTACATACGTGTGTCAGTTTGCAGTGTCCCATACACTGCACACCACATATTACAGCCTAGTCACAGCTGATAATGTGGACCACAGTAATATGTTATGCCATAGTGTAACCCTGTAACAGTTGCCATTGTACTACTGGTATATACACGGTTGTTGCACTGTATATGGGTGATGTTTTACATATGTCCCTACTGTAGGCCATGTCTCCCACCATTATGTTACTCCCTGTGGACACATCAATGTTATACCAGAGGGACCTACATAAGAGGGTGAGAGATGCAAAGTCAGTGGCCACACCTGTGGCATTGCTACAGGGTGGGTGCAGCATTATAGTACATCAACAGTACATGTCCACAATACTACCATGTATGCACATCTGTTTATCACTACTATACAGCAACAAACTATATCTATGACATGTCAGATATGCATGTTCTACCTGTACAGATGTGGATGCATATACAACAGTGGTCTACTGATGTGCCCTGTGGCCTTACCTGCATGCCCCTTAGCCTGTGTGTGGGTAGCACCCACCTCCACAATGGTGTCCGGCAGTTGTTGGCTATGTGGATGGGCAGGACTCCAGCAGCACGCCAACGGGCATTGCAAAGCAGGTCAGAACAATGATGCCGGACTTGCTCATAACTGCGGTTCTGCAGTCCAACATCATTGACCCTGTGGACTAGGTCATTCCACAGGGCAGTCTGCTCCTGCTGCTCATGGGTGGCTCAGCCAAACAGGACAGGGTAGTGCTGGATTAGGTGGTTTATCATTCTCAGCAGCTGAGTAAGCTAGGAGCCATCCATGTGACATCTTGCCTGAAAGACATAAAGATGGAAACAGGTCTGAGCAACTCATACAGCAAGGTTACCACAATTCCTAATACACATCTCTGTTACCCCCCCACCATATCAACAACAACAAACTGTACACACAGCTCAATAGGTATGGCTACAGCTTACCTACTAGTGGGACATATATTGCATTGTACCACACTTTGTGCTATGTGTTTGTAGCCATGTTCCCTGTGTGGACACTATCATTGCTGGCCTGTTACAGACTATTCACCTGCATGCCATTGTCAGGGCCACTATGGTTCCATATATGCCTGTGGTATGCTTGCCATGTGATTGCTGCACATCTGACATGCTGTGTTATTGGGGATATCTATGCATGCTATTGGACATGTTCCGGGATTGTGTAGACTATTACTACCCACATATGTTCTATAACAGTGACACAATAGCATGTTTATGGAATATTTGCCAGCAGCACCACCTCTCCAAATGCATCTGCCCATGTTACTAGGCCACATCACATGTGGGACCCACCCTAGGGCCACCTCATGTACTGGTCCAGCACTACCTTCAGGTGGAACCAATTCAGGGGATGTTGCCCCCTCTGGGGGCACACACAGACATGATCTTGTCCCCGAGGTCAGGTCCATGGTCTGTTCCATAGCGGGCTCCACAGACACATGTGGGATGTGCTACATCACCTTGAGGCATCCAGTACACATTCACAGGGTCCACATGCTCCTCCTGCTCAGCCTCCAGGCCATATACCTTCGGGACATGGACTGCTGTTTTGAGTAGCAGTGGGTGGGAGGCTTGTTCCCATTGTGTCCATATTGGGCCCATGGGGCTTCCACATCACAGACCACACACACCTTCCAGGGTGTTAACCTACCGCATGTGTCACATACCACCCCTGTAGGCTGTCCTCTATATCTACCAACCCGGAACACCTCTACAACTATACCTGCCATACTTCCCTATATTCTCATTCCCTACTTCACAGACAAGGGCAATATGGTCCCAATAAGGGGTTCACATGTAACATATCCATCCACATTGCACACACTGACAGCTGTATATATCTGTGTGTATTGTTATGTGTGCTGTTCCCTCGTACATAGCATGCATCACTGTGGTGGTAATACAGGGGACATGTATTTACATACATATATGTGTGTGTGTGTTTGTATATATGTAGACATGTGCATATAGGTATATATCTATATATGTGTAGATATACATACATGTATATATATATATATATATATATATATATATATATATATATATATATATATATATATAGATATATATATATGTATATATATAAATATATACACATATACATACCTATATATGGGGCACATTCAGACATCAGGTCCACAATCTCACAACACCTTCCTGCACTGCTGCACTGTTCTGCCTTGCTACAACACAGGCAGGTACCACATGTGGACACAGCCTAACATTAGGGGGGTATATGTAGGGCCAGATTGCAGGTAACCCTTTTACACACCTATGGCATTCTAGCATGCTAAAATGCAGGTTAACCTGAGTATCCTGCAAGTGGTGGGCTGTGGAACCCACGTGTCCATCATTATGGCATTACTTCCATCACCAGCTATTGGCCACAGTAATATACATGCTTCCCATTACACAACACACACTATGATGGCTTACATCTTATCAGTCAGTGCTGCTCTGCACAGTTGATGGGTATGGCCCACCACCCACAGGGACAGACTCTATTGTCCTTAGCAGTTGCTCAGCTGAACATCATTACAACTGGATGGGTGTTTTTTTTTTATTTTTGTTGTGTTTTTTTTTTTTTTTTTTGGCTTTCACTCGCTCTCTTGCTCTCTCTCTCTCTCTATCTTGGTCTCTCTCCAGTAAATGGATTGAGCTGCTTTGAATAGACTTGCTGCATGGCTTTTGTAGGTGATGCACATGATCAGGTGATGGCCTCTGCACCAATCAGTGTTCACCACTTGCTACCTGCATGCAGCATGCTGTGTAGTACTTCCAATTACCACTGTCATGGCAACCCACTACTATAAATCCCTACATCATGTAGGGGTGGTCCCTTTATCTTTCCTGTATGGTGGAAATCCTTTCTGTGTGTGGGCAGCAGTGTTACAGACAGCAGGTAGCAATGCCTCTTACAAGAGAACTTGCACAATCAGGCCAGCTACATATTTGTATGAGGTTCCAGAACTACAGACAGAGTGTGAGTAGTGATGTTGTATGCATTGTATAGCACCAGTGTTACAGGGTTTGTGTGTACATACTAGTTTAACATGAAATTCAGTCTGTCTGCATAGCTCTCAACTGTGG